>NC_142808.1:51109024-51155789 GCF_049724085.1 Artemia sp. Qi Xiang Cuo
TTTTTGATAGGTGTTAACAGTGACCTGTTTCGGGGCATTATTTACGGTATCATCCTGAGAAAATGCATATCAAGATGATTTGAGATGCATACTGGACACACAATTTCTACTGATGGTTGGGTTAAATATCCCCGCTCAAGAGCCCGAAGCACCCCTCCCTCTACTAGGGTACCACCCCGAGCACAGGCTGCCACCGGGGGAGTATCCAATCCACCGAACGGTTTATCTCAACCCTGGCACAAACCAGGACACATTTTTCATCAAAAGTATCAAAACGTGCAAAGGGAAAATTCTTGTTCCCACCCACCCCGCACGATGTGGAGGAGTTTAGTCAGCGTTGTCTCATTCCAGGGATGGTATCCGATCATCCCAACGCAATTCAGGGGGTTTGCTCACTGTTGAATCGTTCTGAGGAGACGGAATCCGGGCTTCGGCTAGATGATAAAAGAGACTAAAAACGGTCACGCTTGAGATAATTTAAAAGTAGTAATAATAAGGAAATTATCTTTGAGTTTCTACAGCAAAACTCTAACGTCAGAGCCTCTCTGTGTGAGAAGCGTAGATGTCCGAACCGATAAAAAGTATACTTATGGTCCAGAGCGGAATGGCGCTACGACACTGTTTTCACACTAGCACCAGCTCTCCACACATCACCCCCCCCTTGAAAACAGAAAAGCCCCCCTTTTTTCTTTACTGTTGTTACATACTCTAAGCATTTTACCTCACAATGTCACACTATAAATACTCTAAGACATCCCCTCTCATCACCCATCTCCCCAAAAACGCTTTTTCGACATTTCTCGCTAAAAAATTTATTTTCAAGTCATTCATTAGGGCTTTTGCAAGAAATTCATCCCACAGTGTAGCACTATAACTACTCTAAGACATCCCTCTGCCATCACCACATCCCCCTAAACCACAGACACTTTCTTAGAAGTAGCACTGTTTCGTTATGATGACAACTTATCACTGAAGAAAAATATTATTTCTAAGAGAAATTTGTGTGTGTTAAGTAAAAGTATGGGGCAGTTGGGGACCGGGGGAGGGCCTTTGGGGCTCGGTGAAGGCCTTTTGGGGGGCTGGTGGATCTTTGGGACCCGGTTGGTGCTTTGGGGGCTCGATGGGGCTTTGGGGACTGGGAGCGGGCCTTTGGGGACTGGTGGAGGGCCTTTGGGGAGCTGGTGGACCGTTGGGGACCGGGGAGGGCCTTTGGGGGCTCGGGTAGGGCTTTTGGGGGTCTGGTGGACCTTTGGGGACCGGGGAGGGCCTTTGGGGGTCGGGTATGGCCTTTTGGGGTGGTGGTGGACCTTTGGGGACCGGGGGGGAGGGCTTTTGGGGTTCTGGTGGACCTTTGGGGACGGGGGAGGGCTTGTGGGGGTCGGGGGCACCTTTGGGGCCCGGTGTGAGCATTGGGGGGTCTGGAGAGGGTCTGTGCACGTCTGAGAGGGTCCTGGAGGACCGACTGGTCCTTTCGGAGCCCGGTGGACCTTTGAGGTCTGGGAATGGGTCTGTGGGGGTCCGGGGAGCCATTGAGCACAGTGGTGGCCCGGGGGTTACCTGGGATTCATGGGGGGGTCGGAACGACCCGAGTTGAGCGAGGGAGGACAGGTGGGGTCCGGGGTGCCAGTTTGGATCCGGTGGTTCCTGTGGGAGCCCGGTGGACCGGTGGGGAGCAGGTGAGGGCCGGTGGGGGTCCATTGGTCCTTTGGATGCCAAGTGACCCAGGGAGGCCCAGGGGATGGCCTTTGGGGGTCCGGGGAGCCCTAGTGCCCCGCGTGGGCCCTTTGGGGCCCGGTGGGTCCGGGGGGTGTTTGAGAGACCCTTGCGGTCCGGGGGGGGCCCGTTGGGGTCCGGGGGACCCTGGGGGGTCCGGTGGTACCTGTGGGAGCCCGGTGGACCGTTGGGGACCAGGTGAGGGCCGTTGAGGGTCTGGGGGCCCTTTGGGAGCCCTGGGGGACCTTGGAGGACCGGTGGCTTCCTGGGGGGGAGTGTGTGAGAAAGGGGGGCCCGGGGGGAGCCCGGGGAGCGCGGGGAGGGCAGGGGGGGCCGGGGGGAGGGCTGGGGGGGTGCGGGGGGCCCTTGGGTGCCGGGGTGAGGGTTGGGGGGTGGGGGTGGTCCCTGGGGGGCCGGGGGAGGGCGTGGGGGGTTCGGGGGGCGCGGGGGGGCCCGGGGTGGGCCTTTGGGGCGCGGGTATGGCCTTTTTAGGGTCTGGGGCCCTTTGGGTGCCTGGGGACCTTTGGGGAACTGGGTGAGGGGCTTTGGGGGTCCGGGGGGGGTGGGGTCAATTTGAGGCCCAGAGAACCGTTTAGGACCGGGGGCTTCCGTCGGGGTTGGGGTTGGGGGATCGGAACCTTTGGGAGTTTGGGGGGCTTTGTGGCCCGGGGGCTTCCTGCGGGGTTGGGGTAGGAGGATTGGAACCTTTGGGGTTGGGGTAGAGGACCTCACAACACTGTTCAATTGAAACTTGTGTATTATAACGACCACACTAAAAAACCTCATCCAAAATCTATTCAAAAATCTTCTTTTAAAATGTCTCTATCTGTTTCGCCGAAATAGGTCCATAACCTGTCGAAATCGGTTTCGCACAAATACTCCCTACCCACTCCGTCTGATTGTTACGTGTGGATAGGCATCTCTTAGTAAATGAAATTAAAATTAGTTTTACACATTTTCGAGATCTCAAAAACGACCAATCACATATGTGTATTTACTCAGTGTTTCAGGGTACTTTGTTTATTAATCTCATGTTTAGTTCTATAAGGCGAACAGTTCACGTGGCAAAGACATTAATGATTTTGGATCTATTCCTGGAGAAATGTTTCTAGGCGAAAATTTTTAAAGTCTGACAGATGATGTCATTGATTGATTGATCTGTCAAGAAAGGGAAATTTAAAGTCTGATAGATGATGTCATTGATTGATTGATCTGTCAAGAAAGGGACATTAATTTGTTGTTTCTAAGGGGAATTATTGATTCACGATATGTGAATTGAGGTCGACAGCACAGGTGTTCTGACTCGTGACAGCACCACGTGGTTTATGGTTTTCCAAGTGAGAAACTCGTGACAGGACCACGTGGTTTATGGTTTTACAAGTGAGAAAGTTACTGTTTTTAAAATTATCAATTGGAAAACCATGAAATTAAAAAATTATCACTAGAAAAAACATGAAAGTTCAATGTAAAACTGGATAAAAAAAAACACAACAACTACCACTCTCACCAGAAAGTGTTGGACTAGTTATCCTATTACTAGTAATTGATTTTCAAGTTAGAATTTTATAATTTCATGGTTTTTCAAGTGAGAATTTCATCTGTTTTTTCATTCTCACTGAGAAAAACCATAAACCACGTGGTCCTCGTGGGAGTCAATAAGGCCATTCTACTAACGGCTCTAAATGATCAATTCACACGGTAAAATTACCGTTTTTGCGGGATTCTACTTTTTGTTTCTGGAAATACGGGAATATGAAGGTATTCCAACATTAACCATGCTCATAGTTACACAAGAAATAGAATATAAAATGAATGACGTATTAATAATCCCATTTTGGGCTCTAGAAAAAGATTAATTTTCAAAAAAGTTTGATCCCACCCAAATAATGATAATTTTTACTGTTTCCTTTAATTGATCATAGCTAAGAAAAATTCTTACGAGAAGATTTCCAAATTTAGATTTGGTCGTCTTCAATCTAAATTGGGAATTGCATTTAATTACAAGTAACACATGCGTGCTTCAAAACCCACTAAATACAAACTATTGTCAGAATAGTAGTAAACTCCTTACCGTCATTGCTGGTTTTTGCAAGCTTTAAGAAATGCTTAATGCTGGGCTGGCTTCGCTTTATTTTCTTTCTTTCCTCTCACGCGACCTTTCTGTTTCAATGCTTTGCTTAGCTCACTCTGGAATTATACCACCGTTTGAATGAACCATCGCCTCTTAGTCTGATTAAATAAAAAAAACAAGTTTTTTTAACTGAAAGTAAGGAACGACGTTAAAACTTAAAACGAACAGAAATTATTCCGTATATGAAGGGGCTGTCCCCTCCTCAACGCCTCGCTCTTTACGCTAAAGTTTTTTTATTGTTTAAAAAATAGAGTTGTGAGAAAGTCAAACTTTAGCGTAAAGAGCGAGGCGTTGAGGAGGGGACAGCCCTTTCATATACGGAATAATTTCTGCTCGTTTTAAGTTTTAACGTCGTTCCTTACTTTCAGTTAAAAAACTTGTTTTTTTTATTTAATTTTTGAACGTTTTGGAATTAATGCAGGTTTTGATTTTGGCTCACCGTACATGAATAATTAAAACAAAATTTGCATATTATATTTGGTTAAATGGCTTTCTCGAAACTTGTTTAATTTTATTTACGAACGTTTTTATTAGTAATAAATATACGTAACTTAGAATTAACTTACGTAACGACTTTCTATATTCATAAATTTTTAACACGTATATTAGGAGGTTCGCCCCCTAGTCAATACGCTGCTCTTTAAACTATAGTTCGAATTTTTTTTCCAGTTCTTTAAAAATGACCTCTTAATCACAATCAGTTGATCAGTTGAAAAACTTGTTTTTTTTATTTAATTCCTGATCTTTTTCTTTAATAATGCTGGGAAGTCCGGCGCACCCTGCAGGGTAATTTCCCGTCCCCCAGGGAATCGTCCTTCAGGGCCGGATCCTTCCATAGCGCCCCCGACCCTCTACTTCCCAAACCTACCCGACAAAAACTACTCTGAAAAAGTAGGTATACTTCCCAATAACCAATACTATATGTTAACATTGAGTAAAGTTCATAACTTTTAGCCCTCCCCTGGGGACTTTGGGGGATCAAGTCATCCTAAAAGACATTTTTATCATATTTTCGACCATGCTGAACAAAATGGCTATCTCAAAATTTTGATCGGGTGACTTTGGGAAAAAAATGAGCGTGGGAGGGGGCCTAGTTGCCCTCCATTTTTTTTGGTCACTTAAAAAGGGCACTAAAACTTTTAATTTCCGTTCCAATGAGCCCTCCCACGATATTCTAGGACCACTGGGTCTATACGATCACCCCTGGTGAAAAAAAAAAAAAACAAACAAACAAACACACAAACAAACAAATAAACACGCATCCGTGATCTTTCTTCTGGCAAAAAATGCAAAAATCCACATTTTTGTAGATAGGAGCTTGAAACCTCTAAAGTAGGGTTCTCTGATACGCTGAATATGATGGTGTGATTTTCATTAAGGTTCTATAACTTTTAGGGGGTCTTTCCCCCTTTTTTTGAAAATCAGCCAAATTTTCTCAGGCGCGTAACTTTTGATGGGTAGCTCTAAACTTGATGAAAGTTATATATTTGAAATCAGCATTGAAATCTGATTCTTTTGATATATCTATTGGTATCAAAAACCCGTTTTCTAGAGTTTCGGTTACCATTGAGCCGGGTCGCTCCTTACTTACAGTTCGTTACCACGAACTGTTTGAAATAATCATGAAATGTCCTTTTCAGATCCAAAACGAAAATCAATCATTGAACTGAGCTAATTGTGCAGAAGTGATGCCAAATTAAACGAAAAATAAATAAATAAAGTAGCAATCTTTACCGTACCTAAACTCCTATATTGTTTTGTGTTTTCAGTAAATTGCTAGTTTTCTGTAATGCTAAAAGTGTTGGCCAAGTTTCAACTTGACTCTTTACTTGCCTTATAATTGCTTTACTTGCCTTATATGAATATAATTTTGGCTATATAATTTGTACATTAGGGGGAGGAGGTAAAGTATTTGGAAAGAGCCCCAAACCTAACTAAACCCCACCTCAACCCCCCCCCCACCTAATGTGCAAATATATAGCTCAAATTATACATTCCAATGCATTCTATCAACCTTCACTTCTCTTTATTACTATGAAACCGGTTTCCTGAGATCTAACCTAAGCGTAATTCCTGGGTGTGTTTCTTTAAATTAATAATTATCCAAAAAAAGCATAAGAAACTGTGTAAGAATAGGAACATGTTAAATGTTACTATTATATTACGGTATTGGTTAAAACGAAGCTTTTTGTATCTTTAGCGTGCATCACTCCCACCCCCGGGGAAATTTTGTGGCAGTACTGTTGGCATGACTAGATAATTCTAGTTGGCTAGTTCCTTCCCATCCTTCCCCTTGTTCTTTCTTCTGCCAACTTTTCACCCAAGAGGTAAGCATTTTAAAGCTCATTTGTACCCGAATCATGCAATGGTTTCCAATCGGTATCATCTGAGGAACATACTGGGTAAACGCCCTGTCTAGAATCCTTTCCCCTTAAGGAACGTAGGAATATGCCTCCTCGTTAGAAGTGGAATCAGATGAGTATTTTCCTGAATTGTGTTTGAGGAAAAAATTGTTTTTGCAACCTCTCTAACACTTCTCTCTCTCTCTCTCTCTCTCTCTCTCTCTCTCTCTCTCTCTCTCTCTCTCTCTCTTATTTTTGAATAAAAAATGAAAAACCGTCTAAAAGTCATAGAATCTTAATGAGAATCACACAATTAGATTCAGCGTAAGTAGAGATGACCCTATAACTCCGATTAGGGCTCCTTATATGGGCATAGAACCACGTGGTTTATGGACTTTGTCAGTGAGAATTTGAAAAACAGTAATTTTGTCACATTTACGGATGGTTTTATGGTTTTTCTCAGTGAGAATGAAAAAACAGGAACTTTGTCACATTTTTGTCTGTTTTCATGGATGGTTATGTGTGTTGATTATTTGATGGTTTTATGGATTTTGTCAGTGAGAATGGAAAAACAGGAACTTTGACACTTCCTTCTTGTTGTTGTTCAAGCCAGATGTTGTTGTCGTTCGAAGCAAAGTTAATGACATTTCTTTCCTGTTTGAGGCAGATGTTATGATCCTGAAATAGAATTTGTTATTGTTATTGGAGCCAGATGTTACGAGTTCCCGGAAACAGTTAATGACACTTCCTTCCTGTTCGAGACAGATGTTATGATCCGGAAATAGTATTTGTTTCCGAGCCAAATGTTACGAGTTCCCGGGAAACAGTTAGATCACTCTTCTCAGCCAATCAGCGACTCGGTTACATCCCCCTTCTCAGCCAATCAGAGGGCTTTGTTTACATAACAATTTGACCTAGATATTTCGTATATAACGGGCGTGCATTGTGATTAAACATTCAGAAAGTTCCAAGACACAATGGATAAATTTGATGAGCTTGAGGCCTTGGCAGCCGCAATTAGCAATGTAAGTGCATTTTTATTTTCAAAAGAATTTTCCTTGGACATCCTCCAATATATTCAGCTAAAACGTAAATATATTCCTCTACCCCCCCCCCCCATTGTTTTACAACCCCAAATTCTCGCAAAAGAAATACCATTTCAATAAATTCCTCCCCTCTATATTTCCAACTCACCACTCCAAATTCTCACAAAAAGAAATAGCATTTCAATAAATTCCTTCCCTCTATATTTACAGCTAAATCCCTCCACCAGTGTTGTACAACCCCAAATTCTCGCAAAAAGAAATAGCATTTCAATAAATTCCTTCCCTCTATATTTCCACCTAAATCCCCCCCCCCCCAACACACTATACAACCCCAAATTCTCGCAAAAGAAATAGCATTTAAATAAATTCCTCCCCTCTATATTTCCAGCTAAATCCCCCCCCCCCCCCCCCCAACAAACTATACAATCCCAAATTCTCGCAAAAAGAAATAGCATTTCAATAAATTCCTTCCTTCTATATTTCCAGCTAAATCCCTCCACCATTGTTTTACAATCCCAAATTCTCGCAAAAAGAAATAGCATTTCGATAAATTTGGCCTTTCTGTAAGCCTTATCAACTTCTGCATATCTCTTAGCTATTAACCCGATATGTTTTGACAGTACATTTCCGCAGGGTTATAATTACTTTGGCACCCTTTTCCGATGTGTTTACAAACGCAGCAGCCAAAGGGTTTCTCCGTCAAAATTAAAACACTTTGAGGCAATTGTAGTTTCGTAACCTGTATGGAAGGAGAGAAACAGATCAAGTTTAACAATATATTTAGGGCATTATGTGAAAGGGAGCAATACATCGCTTCTAACAGCTTCGTTGTAAGTAAAAGTAAGGGGGATTCTGTGTGTAGACATGTACGCCCATTGACAAGAAAACTAATGTGTAAATTTATAATCTTTTCAAGCCTTCAATAAAACTTCTTTTATATTCCCGGGCGTGAATCCAGGATTTTTGTTGGTGGTTAGCACTTTTAATAGAAATAGAAAAGATAATTGCTTCGCTTTCGCTTGAATAAAACGCATGATTAACTCTATGAGAGGGATGGCTTAATTTTCCTAAATTTGGGGCCGGGAGGGGAGCGTGAATCCAGAATTTTTGCTGGGGAGGGGGTTAGCGCTTTTATTAGAATTAGAAAAGATTATTGCTTCTTCATCATTTAGCGATTTTAGCTATAACATTTGAATAAAAGCTAGTAAGATATGCCTTTCGCTTGAATAAAACGCATGATTAACTCTATGAGAGGGATGGCTTAATTTTCATAAATTTGTGGAGGGGAGGGGAGCGTGAATCCAGGATTTTTGCTGGGGAGGGGGTTAGCGCTTTTATTAGAAATAGAAAAGATTATTGCTTCTTCATCATTTAGCGATTTTAGCTATAACATTTGAATAAAAGCTAGTAAGTTATACCTTTCGCTTGAATAAAAACCTGAACATTAATATAATAATGATTTGACTTACTCACGAGGAAAGTTGAATTAATTATAATAAAAATATGATTTTCAGAGTTTATGTTGATTTCGACAAATATTTCTCCTTAAATACGGGAAATTTACACAAGATGATTGATCCATGGCCCCTCTAAATGTAATAGAAGCTACTACACCCTGCTTCAACCTCTTTTACATATTCAAACTGAATTTTCGTATAACAATGCTTTGAGTTATTCCGCAGAAAATTGACCCCTCTAAATATTTACTCAGAGGAGCGGGTGCTGAAATGTACAACGTTACCTCTTTGCATATTATTTTCACAGCTTTCAAGTTGAGATCCTTGAACACACTCCCTCCTTCTCAGTTTATTCTATGAAAGCGAGCTGTATTTGTTAGAGTTTCAGAATCATTCCATATTTATTTAATTTAAGCACTTTTTTTTCAGATATAATAATGTTTGGTGTGATTGATACGGAATATATTGGTCTGAAATATTCCTCAACTGGCATCATTTTCGAAGCAGCTTTCTTACTCCTAGACAACCAACGACGTGAAATTCATTGCTATAAATGGAACATCAGATACAATGTGTATAAGTACGAGAAAAACAGATGGGGTCCTACACTAAATTTTATAAATCGAAATGGCTTTTACGCTAAAACCATGCGAGCACATAATGAAAATGGCTATAAAATACAACATGTACAAGAAGATATTCAGGAAATATGCAGTTTTTTCGGTGTGCAAGCTGTTTATGTTAAGGGAAACGTGCCAACTGATAAACTCTTGCTAGAAAAATGTGATAAAAACATAGCATTATTCAATTTAGAAGACTTCAAATGTGAGAAGTACCCGCATTCAGTCCATGACCCAGAAGATGAAGTTAGATATTTCGCTCAGTGGATACCGGAAAAGATACCTGACATGGAAAAATGCATCAGATATCCAAAGTCCTAAACTTGCTCCTCCTCATATCAAATGGATTAAGCTTCTTTTTTTAATATGTCATTTTTTTCAAATGTTTAAGCAATAAATATCTTAAGACTCAACAGTTTTTATTCTTTATAAAAATACTTCGCCATGAAAATTATACTTTCAGATTCAACATGTAGGAGAACCCTAAATGCTCATCCCTAAAAAAGGTAAGTTAACCCTAAACGCTTAAAGAATTTCTCTGAAATCCCACTTTCAGATTCAACATGTAGGAGAACCCTAAATGCTCATCCCTAAAAATGTAAGTTAGCCCTAAACGCTTAAATAATTTTTCTGAAATTAAACTTTCAGATTCAACATGTAGGAGAGCCCTAAATGCTCATCCCTAAAAAGGTAAGTTAACCCTAAACGCATAGAGAATTTCTCTGAAATTACACTTTCAGATCCAACAGGTCAGCGAACACACTTTCAGGTTCAGCATGTAGGAGAACCCAAAATGCTCATCCCTAAAAAAAGGTAAGTTAACCCTAAACGCTTAAAGAATTTCTCTGAAATCCCACTTTCAGATCCAACAGGTCAGGGAAAAAGCTTTCAGGTTCAGCATGTAGGAGAACCCTAATTGCTCATCCCTAAAAAAGGTAAGTTAACCCTAAACGCTTAAAGAATTTCTCTGAAATCCCACTTTCAGATTCATCATGTAGGAGAACCCTAAATGCTCATCCCTAAAAAGGTAAGTTAACCCTAAACGCATAAGGAATTTCTCTGAAATTACACTTTCAGATCCAACAGGTCAGGGAAAAAGCTTTCAGATTCGGCATGTAGGAGAACCCTAAATGCTCATCCCTAAAAAAGGTAAGTTAACCCTAAACGCTTAAAGAATTTCTCTGAAATCCCACTTTCAGATTCAACATGTAGAAGAACCCTAAATGCTCATCCCTAAAAAGGTAAGTTAACCCTAAACGCATAAAGAATTTCTCAGAAATCACACTTTCAGGTTAGGTCAGGTAGGACCCCGACCCTACTACCACAACCCCAAAGGGTTCCAACCCCCCCTCCCCCCACCCCGCAGGAAGCCCTCCGGGCATCCTAGGTTCCCCACGCCCCCAAAAGACCCCCGGGCTCCCCAAGGACCCCCCCCCCCCGAACCCCCAAAGGCCCACACCCGGTCCCCAAAGGTCCACCGGACTCCCAAAGGACCAATCGGTGCTCAAATACCCCCTCCCAGACCCCCAAAGGCCCTCTCCGAGCCTCCCAAAGACCAACCGGGGACCCCAAAAGACCACCGGGCCCCCAAAGAGTCCTCCGGACCCCAAAAGACCCCTGAGTCCCCATTTTTTTAATACTTTTTATGGCTTTATTATATCTTTTCAGGACAAACTATTTTCCTAATGTCCATCCTAAACCCATTTTACAAGTTGAAGTACCCATCCCTTAACATTACTTTACAGCTCTTGAATGCTCCAACACCAAGCAATACTTTTCAAAGGCATTTCAGAACAAGTTCCTTTCTTAATGTTCCTCCTAAACCCATTTTACAAGTTGAATTCCTCATCCTTTTTACCATAACTTTAGTATACTACTTTTTTGAATTCTCCAACACCAGGCAATACTTCTCAAATGACATTTCAGAGACTAATTTTCACATTGATGTGAAGGAAAGTTCAAGTTCTTTTCCTAACTATCCATATGAAAAGAAATAAGTTACATATCAATTCAATTTTTTCAAGAAACAATTTAAATGAAAAATAAAAATTTAAGGTTAGATTAAGTTAGGTTAGGTTAAGTTAAGTTAGGTTAAGTTAGGTTCGGCTTGGTTAGCCTACGTACGCGCGCGACCGTAGGGTAACCTACCCTAACCTAACTTAACCTAACTTAACCTAACCTAACTTAATCTAACCTAACCTAACCTAATCATACACCTAACTTTTTGCATGTCTCTCACCTAACCTAAGCTAACCTAAGTGAAGCGTACGTAGGCTAACCTAACCTAACCATACTCGCCGGAAAATCCCCCCCCCGGTCGACTTTGTATTTTTCTCTCACTAAGCATGCTTGCGGGTGTAGCAAGCGTGCTCTATGGCTGCTCTTACATTGGGGGGCGGCTTTCCCAGTGGTACTCCATGGTAGGTTATCGAGACTTTCGAGTTTATTATGTGCGTTAAATCAGAGATTTTTTATCATTGGATAAATAAACACCTACACATGTTTTATAAAAAGACGTTAAAATGAATTATTCGAGGAAAGTGTGTGTACATGATAGATTCTATTTTGACTTGAATACTGACAAAGAGATATATTAGAATTATGGGACAAGTAGTAGTGGAGATCTTATTGGGAATGTGTGCCTACGTTGTCATGACAGTGAGGAGTTAAATTCCTTTGGCGTAGTCAAGAATTTTCATCATTCAAAAGGTGGATATGTGAAAGTATCATTTCCAGAGAAGTTAGTGCTCAAAGAGAATGCCAACTTAAAATTAATAGTTGATGAAGATGGGCAACTTCTAGCTAATGGTTCTGGTAACGTGTTAGCTGTTGATAGATCGTATTGTCATCTTTCCGGTGTTAGCATTCGAATGAAATCAGTAAAGAAAAGAAGAGCCTACGGCTGCACCAACATTATAAATCATGTCTTGTCAACGTGCCTAAACTGTTGCCTCTGTAAAAATAATGTGATAATAGACAGTGAAATTGCTGGTAAAATAAAAAGAGCATTGGCAGACAATATTACTAAGGAATGTAATGACAAATTGATTGGAAAATGAAGCACAAGTGAGCATTATTACTACTATTGATCATATAGTCAATGAATCAAATAATACCTATGATGAAAGGTGTATTGAATCAGTAGGTGGCATTCCCAGTGGAGATTGCATATGACTCAAAATGGATGAGTGATTATTCTAGTGTTTATGAATTAAGAGAAGTGAGTAACTCTAGTGTCAAGAGAGAGAACTCGATAAATTATTTTATGGGACAGATTCAGAATGTTCAATGCTGTTCAATTATGTTAATAATGTAAAATAAAATCTGTAACATATTTCTATGTTGTTACTTCAATAAAAATATTTTATGCATTACTGTGTTATATTTCTATTATCTTAGGGAACGTTAGCATATTAATAACTTAGAATGTTTATTAGAAAGTAGGAGATTTCTCATTTTCTTTGAAAAAAAAATTAAAATTTAACAATAAATTTTTCTTTACTATACAAAAATTCAGAGGAGAAATTAAAATTTCTTTGTGTCTGTGTGAAATTATGAACTGCAGAGGAAGATTTTTATTTTATCTTTAGACATTATAATTTAACTGTAAGTTCTTTAGTAAAATTCAGACTAGAGTTAAGATTTCATGATCAACTTATAACTTTTTGCATTTTATAGTAAAAATTTATAACAGTAATTATAAATTTTCCAATATCTTTTATAAAAATCTGAACTGACGTGGAAAATTTAATTTTTTCTTTTAAAAATTTAATTTATATTTAAATTATTTATTTTAATATTGATAGTAAGTAAAAGAACTTGAACTTTCCTTCACATCAATGTAAAAATTAGTCTATTAAATGTCATTTGAGAAGTATTGCCTGGTGTTGGATCATTCAAAAAAGTAGTATACTAAAGTTATGGTAAAAAGGATGAGGAATTAAACTTGTAAAATGGGTTTAGGAGGAACATTAAGAAAGGAGCTTGTTCTGAAATGTCTTTGAAAAGTATTGCTTGGTGTTGGAGCATTCAAGAGCTGTAAAGTAATGTTAAGGGATGGGTACTTCAACTTGTAAAAAGGGTTTAGGATGGACATTAGCAAAATAGTTTGTCCTGAAAAGATATAATAAAGCCATAAAAAGTATTAAAAAAATGGGGGCTCAGGGTCTTTTGGGGTCCGGAGGACTCTTTGGGGGCCCAGTGGTCTTTTGGGGTCCCCGGTGGGTCTTTGGGAGGCTCGGAGAGGGCCTTTGGGGGTCTTGCAGGGGGTATTTGAGGGCCGATTGGTCCTTTGGGCGTCCGGTGGACCTTTGGGGACGGGGTGTGGGTCTTTGGGGGTTCGGGGGGGGGGGGGGTCCTTGGGGGGCCCGGTGGGCTTTTGGGTGCTTGGGGAACCGATGAGGACCAGAGGGCTTCCTTCGGGGGGGGGGTATGGGGGGTTGGAAGCCATTGGGGTTGTGGTAGTGGGGTCGGGGTCCTACCTGACCTAACCTGAAAGTGTGATTTCTGAGAAATTCTTTATGCGTTTAGGGTTAACTTACCTTTTTAGGGATGAGCATTTAGGGTTTTCCTACATGTTGAATCTGAAAGTGGGATTTCAGAGAAATTCTTTAAGAGTTTAGGGTTAACTTACCTTTTTTAGGGATGAGCATTTAGGGTTCTCCTACATGCCGAATCTGAAAGCTTTTTCCCTGACCTGTTGGATCTGAAAGTGTTATTTCAGAGAAATTCCTTATGCGTTTAGGGTTAACTTACCTTTTTAGGGATGAGCATTTAGGGCTCTCCTACATGTTGAATCTGAAAGTGGGATTTCAGAAAAATTCTTTAAGCGTTTAGGGTTAACTTACCTTTTTTAGGGATGAGCATTTAGGGTTCTCCTACATGATGAAGCTGAAAGCTTTGTAACTGACCTGTTGAATCTGAAAGTGGGATTTCAGAGAAATTCTTTAAGCGTTTAGGGTTTACTTACCTTTTTTAGGGATGAGCATTTAGGGTTCTCCTACATGCTGAAACTGAAAGTGTGTTCCCTGAGCTGTTGTATCTGAAAGTGTAATTTCAGAGAAATTCTCTAAGCGTTTAGGGTTAACTTACCTTTTTAGGGATGAGCATTTAGGGTTCTCCTACATGTTGAATCTGAAAGTGTGATTTCAGAAAAATTCTTTAAGCGTTTAGGGCTAACTTACCTTTTTAGGGATGAGCATTTAGGGCTCTCCTACATGTTGAATCTGAAAGTGGGATTTCAGAGAAATTCTTTAAGCGTTTAGGGTTAACTTACCTTTTTTAGGGATGAGCATTTAGGGTTCTCCTACATGTTGAATCTGAAAGTATAATTTTCATGGCGACGGATTTTTCTAAAGAATAAAAACGGTTGAGGCTTAAGATATTTATTGCTTAAACATTTGAAAAAAATGACATATTAAAAAAGAAGCTTAATCTATTTGAGATGAGGAGGAGCAAGTTTAGGACTTTTGATATCTGATGCATTTTTCCATGTCAGGTATCTTTTCTGGTATCCACTGAGCGACATATCTAACTTCATCTTCTGGGTCATGGACTGAATGCGGGTATTTCTCACATTTGAAGTCTTCTAAATTGAATAATGCTATGTTTTTATCACATTTTTCTAGCAAGAGTTTATCAGTTGGCACGTTTCCCTTAACATAAACAGCTTGCACACCGAAAAAACTGCATATTTCCCGAATTTCTTCTTGTACATGTTGTATTTTATAGCCATTTTCATTATGTGCTCGTATAGTTTTAGCGTAAAAGCCATTTTGATTTATAAAATTTAGTGTAGGACCCCATCTGTTTTTCTCGTAATTATACACATTGTATCTGATGTTCCATTTATAGCAATGAATTTCACGTCGTTGGTTGTCTATGAGTAAGAAAGCTGCTTCGAAAATGATGCCAGTTGAGGAATATTTCAGACCAATATATTCCGTATCAATCACGCCAAACATTATTATATCTGAAAAAAAAAGTGCTTAAATTAAATAAATATGGAATGATTCTGAAACTCTAACAAATACAGCTCGCTTTCATATAATAAACTGAGAAGGAGGGAGTGTGTTCAAGGATCTCAACTTGAAAACTGTGAAAATGATAGGCAAATAGGTAACGTTTTACATTTCAGCACCCGCTCCTCTGAGTAAATATTTAGAGGGGTCAATTTTCTGCGGAATAACTCAAAGCATTGTTATACGAGAATTCAGTTTGAATATGTAAAAGAGGTTGAAGTAGGGTGTAGTAGCTTCTATTACTTTTAGAAGGGTCATGGATCAATCATCTTGTGGAAATTTCCCGTATGTATTGAGAAATCTTTGTCAAAAGCAACCTAAACTCTGAAAAATCATAGTTTGATTATAATTAATTCAACTTTCCTCGGGAGTAAGTCAAAGCATTATTATATGAAGGTTCAGGTTTTTATTCAAGCGAAAGGCATAACTTACTAGCTTTTATTCAAATGTTATAGCTAAAATCGCTAAATGATGAAGAAGCAATAATCTTTTCTATTTCTAATAAAAGCTCTAACCTCCTCGCCACCAAAAATACTGGATTCACGCTCCCCTCCATTACACAAATTTAGGAAAATTAATCAATACATATCAAATATTTAATCATGAGTTTTATTCAAGCGAAAGGCATATATTACTAGATTTTATTCAAATGTTATAGCTAAAATCGCTAAATGATGAAGAAGCAATACTCTTTTCTATTTCTAATAAAAGCGCTCACCTCCGCCCCAGCAAAAATCCTGGATTCACGCTCCCCTCCCGGCCCCAAATTTAGGAAAATTAAGCCATCCCTCTCATAGAGTTAATCATGCGTTTTATTCAAGCGAAAGGCATATCTTACTAACTTTTATTCAAATGTTATAGCTAAAATCGCTAAATGATGAAGAAGCAATAATCTTTTCTATTTCTAATAAAAGCGCTAACCTCCTCACCAGCAAAAATCCTGGATTCACGCTCCCCTCCCGGCCCCAAAGTTATGAAAAGTAAGTCCTCCCTCTCATATAGTTCATCACGCGTTTTATTCAAGAGAAAGCGAAGCAAATATATTTTCTATTTCTAATAAAATTGCTAACCACCAACAAAAATCCTGGATTCACGCCCGGGAATATAAAAGAAGTTTTATTGAAGGCTTGAAAAGATTATAAATTTACACATTAGTTTTCTTGTCAATGGGCGTACATGTCTATACAAAAAATCCCCCTTACTTTTACTTACAACGAAGCTGTTAGAAGCAATGTATTGCCCCCTTTCACATAATGCCCTAAATATATTGTTAAACTTGATCTGTTTCTCTCCTTCCATACAGGTTACGAAACTACAATTGTCTCAAAGTGTTTTAATTTTGACGGAGAAACCCTTTGGCTGCTGCGTTTGTAAACACATCGGAAGAGGGGACGACAAAGTAATTATAACCCTGCGGAAATGTACTGTCAAAACATATCGGGTTAATAGCTAAGAGATATGCAGAAGTTGATAAGGCTTACAGAAAGGCCAAATTTATCAAAAAGGTATTTCTTTTTGCGAGAATTTGGGATTGTAAAACAATGGTGGAGGGATTTAGCTGTAAATATAGAGGGAAGGAATTTATTGAAATGCTATTTCTTTTGCGAGAATTTGGGATTGTATAGTTTGTTGGGGGGGGGGGGATTTAGCTGGAAATATAGAGAGGAGGAATTTATTGAAATGCTATTTCTTTTGCGAGAATTTGGGGTTGTATAGTTTGTTGGGGGGGGGGGGGATTTAGCTGGAAATATAGAGAGGAGGTATTTTTTGCGAGAATTTGGGATTGTAAAACAATGGTGGAGGATTTAGCTGAAATAGAAGGAAGGAATTTAATGAAATGCTATTTCTTTTTGCGGATTTAGAGGGAGTTATTGAGGAGGAATTTGTTGAAAACAATGGTGGAGGGATTTAGCTGGAAATATAGAAGGAAGGAATTTATTGAAAGTATTTCTTTGCGAGAATTTGGGATTGAAACAATGGTGGGGGATTTAGCTGGAAATATAGAAGGAAGGAATTTATTGAAATGATATTTCTTTTGCGAGAATTTGGGATTGTAAAACAATGGTGGGGGGGGGGGGGTAGAGGAATATATTTACGTTTTAGCTGAATATATTGGAGGGTGTCCAAGGAAAATTCTTTTGAAAATAAAAATGCACTTACATTGCTAATTGCGGCGGCCAAGGCCTCAAGCTCATCAAATTTATCCATTGTGTCAAAATACTTTCTGATAATTGAATCACATTGCACGCCCGTTATATACGAAATATCCAGGTCGAATTGTTGTGTAAACAAAGCCCTCTGAGTGGCTGAGAAGGGGGATGTAACCGAGTCGCTGTGTGGGTTATACGTGGTATCTAACTGTGTACGGTTCCAGGACACGTAGACCGGGTGGGCCTTGGGGGCTGTGGGGGACCAGGGGAGGGCCTTTGGGGACCGTTGGAGGGCCTTTGGGACCCCGTTGGTCCTTTGGGAGCTCGATGGGCCTTTGGGGACCGGAGGAGGGCCTTTGGGGGCACATGGAGGGCCTTTGGAGCACAGGGATGGTCTTTGGGGGTCCGGGGGGGGCAGTTGGGAGCCTGGGGGGCTGGGGATGGCCTTTGGGGGTCTGGGTGGGTCTTTGGGGGGCGCCGGTGGCCCTTTGGGAGTTTGGGGGCTTTGAGGACCGGGGGCTTCCTTCGGGGTTGGGGTAGGAGGATTGGGACCCTTTGGGGTTGGGTTAGAGGACCTCACAACACTGTTCAAATGAAACTTGTGTATTATAACGACCACACTCAAAACCTCCTCCAAAATCTCTTCAAAATCTTCTTTTAAAATGTCTCTATCTGTTTCGCCGAAATAGTTCCATAACCTGTCTAAAACAGTTTCGCCCAAATAATCACTAAACGTAAATTCAGCGTGTTCCTTTGTTATTGGCATCTCTGTGCTAACGCATTTCAAATTAATATTAAACCTTCTCGCACGCTAAAACAATTCATCGCTAAGATGTTTCTTGCCTAATTGTTTCCATGGCCTTTGGTTATTAATATCCTTTGGAGTTCAACCAGTAGAACTGTTCCCGAGGCAAAGACATTAATGATTTTGGATCTATTCATGGAAAAATGTTTCTAGGGGAAAATTTTTAAAGTCTGACAGATGATGTCATTGATTGATTGATCTGTCAAGAAAGGGAAATTAATTTGTTGTTTCTAAGGGGAATTATTGATTCACGATAGGTGGATTGAGGTCGACAGCACAGGTGTTCTGACTCGTGACAGCACCACGTGGTTTATGGTTTTCTCATTGAGAAAGTTCCTGTTTTTTCAAATTCTCACTGACAAAAACCATAAAAACATACAAAAATGTGAGAAAGTTCATGTTTTTAAAATTCTCACTTGGAAAACCATGAATTTCTCAAAGTCTCACTTGAAAAACCATGAATTTAAAACGACACACATTAAAAACAATACCCACACAAATCCCTGGGAACCCAGTCTTGTATTTTCCATAGATACAAATACAATTCAGGTAATTACAAGTGAGAATTTGAAAAATTCATGTTTTTTCATGTGATAATTTCATCTGTTTTTTCATTCTCACTGATAAAACCATAAACCACGTGGTTCTCGTGGGATCAATAGGGGCCATTCTACTAAAACTCAAGAAACAGATTTTCAATAAAAAATAATAATACTAATAAAGTTTTTTCAAAATATAAGAAAGAGGATAATATCCCACTCCCCTGAATCCCTCCCCCCAAATAAATTTAATGATTATTTAAAAAATAAAGTGAAATTCAATATTTTAAAAGATCTTGCTATGGTTTTATCTTATTAGCACAGGGTTTAAATCGATGTTTGTGATTTGTTACATCCTCGTCAATTTCTTGATGCTCTCAAATCAGAGCCTTTTTCTTTGTGTAAAAAATAAATTATAACTGATTATTTTTATTATTTTTTTGTAAATCAAAGAAAATATCTATCAATTTACTCTTATTATGAGTAGAATAAGAACAGAAACAGAGTGGAAATTTTTTTCTTGATGCCAGTTTACTAGTATGTTTTTTTTAGAAGCCAAATTTTTTTTATCGAACAGAGCAATTGAGCCCTTGCAGAATTATGATCAATCTTTTTCGCCAAGGGATCGAGAGGTAATTCTAGAGGAAACTTCAACCAGGATGTCTGCAACAGCTTTTAACTCTGAAAGTAGTAGCAACAAAGGTGCGTTTTGAATGTAATATTTTTCTTTTTATTTCTTGTCTATTGATTCCTCTTGACCCAATGAATTGGGGAGTAAGGCTGTTAGAAAATCGAAAAATCTTTTGGGGCGTTTTGGTCTCGACCGTCGTGGAAGGTTGACTAAACCTTTTATATAAGACCGACGAATCTGTTGCATCGAATTAAAACAACGGTAAAAGTGTTTTTTGATTTTTAAAGACTGCGCTAACTCAAAGACTAGAATGTTATATCCGTCTCGTGTCAACTTTAGTCTTATGAATAACCTTAAAAATCTTAAATAGAAAGACTAGAAGGCATGAAAAATGTACTCGCCTGTGATAATTAAAAGTGCAATATATGTCATTTTGGTGAAAAATGAGTATCGTTACGAAGATAAAAAAGTGACATACGAAGTTTTGACTAAAGAGAATTATCTTATGAAGCTATAATGGCACTTGTCTTCTTTTTTGTCAAGGAGAAAGGAAAATATGGTACGTCAAAAATGAATTAATTTTTAAATACACAATAAAGTTAAATAACTTTGAATTCACACGGAATATTTCTGACTAGGTTTGGCTAAGACCCGGCAAACTCTTCTGGGCATAATTCAAACATTAATTTAAGGATCCGCCTTTCTTCTCCCACTAGATAGAATCAACAAGATCATTTAAATAGAAAGTCTTGGGAAAAAAGTTATGTGAGAGGGTTCAAATCACTATTGTGTTCAAATCACCTCTGACTTTTAAATACAACACTCAAAGTTTCAATTTCCAATCGAATGAGCCCCCTTCTGATGTTTTTCCGACATT
Source organism: Artemia sp. Qi Xiang Cuo (assembly GCF_049724085.1). Lineage (NCBI taxonomy): Eukaryota > Metazoa > Arthropoda > Branchiopoda > Anostraca > Artemiidae > Artemia > Artemia sp. Qi Xiang Cuo. The sequence continues at coordinate 51,129,356 of NC_142808.1, forward strand.
TTCTTTAACAAACTTTTGGTGAAAAAAAAAACAATACATTATGACGGCTCTTTTCTATGGCAGCACTGTGCTGGTCATGAAATATTTTTGTTTGCTGAATTGAAAGCTGAATATATTTTCACTATTAAATTGTCAATACCAATTGAAGCATATTATATTTTTTACATAGCTCTGTATGAGTCTTTGAAGTTTCAAGTGTGATCACAAAGATTTTTCTATTAATTCAACTCTACTTACTCTGTGAAACGAAGCTAATATGAAATTATTATTTTTGTTTCCTTTTTATTTAATCTACTGCTATTGCGTAAAATAGATCCCAATCAGGGAATATTTATCGAGATCTCACGTTTACATTTATAATTGTTATATTGCCTCTTTTCTTAATTTTTTATTTATTTAATTGTAATAAAACGGTTTCTTTTCTATAGAGAGGAGATGTTCTACCTTGGGCAGATCTGATGTTTTGAGCCAACACAAAATCTTTGGCCCAAAACCAATTGTTGTGCTGAAAAACCTGAAAGAGAAGGTTATAGAAGAAGAAGCAGCTGTCGTCAGTGAAAAATCATTTAAATGTAATACATGTAGTAGATGCTTTCTAAAATCAAGCGAATTGATTGTGCACCAAAGAATGCACACAGGTGTGAAGCCATTCAAATGCGATGTGTGTAACAAATGCTTTACTCAATCTAGCCATTTGGTTGAGCACAAGAGAGTACATACAGGTGAAAAACCGTTTAAATGTGAAGTATGTAACAAATGCTTCTCTGCATCAAGCAATTTGATTCAGCACAAGAGAGTACATACAGGGGAAACACCGTTTAACTGTGAAGTATGTAACAAATGCTTCTCTGCATCAAACAGTTTGATTCCGCACAATAGAGTACATACAGGTGAAAAAAAAACCGCTTAAATGTGAAGTATGTAACACATGCTTCTCTGTATCAAGCAGTTTGATTGGGCACAAGACAGTACATACAGGTGAAAAACCGTTTAAATGTGAAGTATGTAACACATGCTTCTCTGCATCAAGCAATTTGATTCAGCACAATAGAGTACATACAGGTGAAAAACCGTTTAAATGTGACGTATGTAACAAATGCTTCTATCAATCAAGCAGTTTGATTAAGCACAAGAGAGTACATACAGGTGAAAAACCGTTTAAATGTGACGTATGTAGCAAATGCTTTTCTCAATCAAACAATTTGATTGTGCACAAGAAAGTACATACAGGTGAAAAACCGTTTAAATGTGACGTATGTAACAAATGCTTCTCTGTATCAAGCAGTTTGATTTAGCACAATAGAGTACATACAGGTGAAACACCGTTTAAATGTGAAGTATGTAACACATGCTTCTCTCAATCAAGCAACTTGATTCAGCACCAAAGAGTACATACAGGTGAAAAACCGTTTAAATGGGAAGTATGTAACAAATGCTTCTCTGTATCAAGCAGTTTGATTAAGCACAAGACAGTATATACAGGTGAAAAACCGTTTAAATGTGATGCATGTAGCAAATACTTTTCTCAATCTAGAAGTTTGATTAAACACCAAATAACACACACAGGTGATCCACTGTAAGCTGTGTTTAATTGAGATGTCCTTGGATTGTTTTCAAATTCGTATGGTTTGCCATTAAACACCTAAAATTGGTGAAAAGTTAATAAAAGTTTTATTCCAAATCAAATCTTTTGTGTATGACCAGGGGTTGTATCCACCCACGGGAGAGTTTGAAGGGCAAAATTGCAGTTAAAGTGGAAGCAACTCCGAGAATTTCTAATAAATATAAATTTTGGGGATCCAGTATATTGTTCCAATCAAAGGAGGATATTAGCTCCACTTACACCAATTATTATTATATTTTAAAGATTTGTAATTCGTTCTAAACTGCATAAGTTTACACTGACTCTAACAGTCTAAGAATGTAAAATCACTAGAGTTATAATAACTAATTTTAAATCTTATTTGCCATAGTTGGCAATTGTTTTTCAGATCGAATCAACCAGAAATCAGGAAACAACCACGTAATGTAATGCAAAGGTAAAGAGTAGCGCTTTGAAACAGCAGAACTGAGCTTTGAACTAAAATCTAAATTTTCGCAGGAACGAGAATAAATCATAGTCACTTCTAACGGTTGAGGAAGGACTTGATTTAGCTGTTCCAGAGAGTCTATCAAAGGATAGTTCCTCAAGTATAGTTGCCAGTGTTTGTATGACATCCTGATATACCCAGATAGGTCTTTTTTACTGGTTACTGATTTATTGTACAAAGCAAAACAGCTAGAAGCTATCAAACTTAGATAAAAGAGATCATAAGAAGAAATTTAAACGAGTTGGGAATCTAAATGAGGTTTGAGACGAACTAGGTGGCGAATTAAGGTGCAACGATGTGTTACGCTCATTACATTTGTTCCTTCTTCGAGTTATAAGTAGTAGTCGTATGAATACCTTAGCTGCTTGCTTTTGACCTTGTTTATACATATTTAAAAAAAAAAAACAATGTATCCTGATGGAAGTAAAGAGCAAAGTTGAAACTTAAAAATGAAGAAAAGATTATTGTTTCACAGTATATCTAGCCAATATTGATAAAACTGGGGCAAACAAACCAATTGATGATATTTTCTTACGTTTGTATGATTAAAGAAAACTAGGCTTTGGTGAAAACACAAAAAATTTAGGATTTTAGGCACAGTAAAAGCAAACTGGTTAAGGAAACTTTTTGAAAAAAATAACACATTTTAGGACTGTAGCTTTTTTGTTTTTATTTTTTATCACTTCTGTACAATGAGCTCAGTCCATTTCACAGTATATAAATTATAGGCAGTGTGATCTTTCCCTATCTCACCAATTATAAAAACCCGGACCGAGGTGCGAGTGCTCCAGAGAACGTAGAAACATAAGCGACATTAGATCTTTTCACGGGTAGACAAGTCAGATTTCTCTTGAACGCGAAACTTGGCTTCAAGGTTGTAACACTAAATTTTAAAGAATCTAATTTTAAATTAATTTATTCCAATACATATATGAAAATCGGTAATTAGTAGTGCAATGTTATCATTCGATGTTTTTAGGAATTAGAAGTAGGTTTCGAAGTCTCATGTTGGTTTCAAAGGCATTTTGAGAAAGTTTCTGCCAAAATACATGTCCCAGGGTAATTTGACCGCTCATGGCGGATCAAATGAGAGGAGCTGTTTGTTCGCACCGAGAATGAAGAGCCAGAAATTATCTGCGGTAAACTTATTGCTATAATCTTTATACTGTGGTCCAATTACTAGATCTTTGGTTGTGAAATGATGTAATATGATGCCCAGTATCAGATCCCTATTATAAGTCCCACAACTCAATACAAATTCTACTACTACTACTACTAAAAAAATACCCACATAAGATCAACATAGCTGCATCTAATACACCCCTTAAAGGTAATAGCTTTACTGAAGCATTTCTATTTGATGATTCAAATATTGGCTCATAATTAATAAAAACCAGGATTGGTTTTTATCAATTAATTTTAAATGGTTGGAGATGAAATGTACATTTCATGACTAGTTTGTAAAGAAGACTGAAGGGAAGCCCTCTTGATAGTATTATGAATATTGACTAGCTTTAGAATTTGTATCATAACTTGAAATTTTTCGTTGCATACAGAGAAATAACCAGATTTCCGTAGTATATATATATATATATATATATATATATATATATATATATATATATATATATATATATATATGTTTATACTTATTTTTCATTTTGAGTTTAGTAAAGCTTGTTTTTTGCAATTTAAAATTGTATATTACTCACTGTTAATATTACAGTCGGTGTGACCAAGATGTTACCAGATAAATTTGTAACTTATTTTTATTTGCTTTTCAATGACTTTGCAGTAACATATTCTTTTTTATACTCAAGTTTTTAGACGGAATAATTTCCATTCGGTTTAAGTTTAATATTGCTCTTTTCCTCAAGTTGATTTTTTTATTTAATTTGTGACGGTTTTCAACTAATGCCTGGAAATCCTCCTCCCTCCCCCCGTGTAAAATTTCTCGTGGAAAGCTTTCCCAGAAACATTAGTTCCCGTAGAAAATCCCCCCCCCCCGCAAAAATCCCACCCGAAAATAATGTCCGAATGTATCCCAATAACAAATACCGGGTAATATGCGAACAATGGCCAAATTGAATGACTTACAACCCTTTCTTCGTTAGACTATGAAAACCTGAAAAGACAATGAATTGACAAATCCGTACAAATGAATATAATTTTTTTCCGAAACACTATAAGCAAATGTAAAAAAAAAATTGAAGCTATTTTTTGTCCAGAAATTATCAGAAAAAAATAAAGCTCAAAATTCGGTGGTTAGTCGTAATTTTGGGGGGAAGTGGGAAAAACAGCATTAATTAAGAATTACCGTAGTGAGCCTTAACAAAGACAGGTTCTCCACGAAATCATAAAGAAGGTTCAATAATATGGTTGAAAAAAATGCCCGATAAGAACTTGAACATTTGACGTCCTAAATCTAAGTCTAATGCTCTTTGACTGAACTACAAACTCTATAAATCTAATTTAACTATTGGTCTTTGTAGGACCATAATTGTGTAGCTTTGAGCCCTTTTCCCAGGGACTATGCACGGTCATGCCAATACCATAAGCATAGCTATTGGATCTTTCAACTATGCTGAAAAACGGTTATCTCAAAATTTTTATCGGACTACTTTAGGAGAAGGGTGCCTTTTGGGGAGGGGGATAGCTCCGCTCCAATCTTTTGATTCACTTAAAAAGAGCTCTAGCAATTTTAATTTTTGTTCGAAAGAGCCATTAAACACCTTTCTATGGTGTTCTGGTAACCGGATAGCCCCCGTAGAAAAAAGGAGACACCAGTGCTACCCACGTAAAAAAGTGATTTTCCTTGTTTTTCAAAATGAGGGACTCTAACTACCCTATGCTATGGTTTTGACCATATTGATTCCTATAGTGCAATTTTTATTTTAGCCTGACACCATTTTGAGGGGTTTCAGGCTCTTTGAAAATCACCCTAAAATTGTCTTCGCAATAACCTTTTACTCTTTAGATTCACCAAAATAATAGTTACCATTGCTGAATCAGTGTCAGATTGAAATTTTTATCAATAGGCAGTTTTATTCGAAACACATTTACAATTTTGGTTACTTTGGACTGTGGTTTTCTCTACTTGGTTCTTCTGCTGCCTTAATAAAAGCCACAATACCATGATTGGAAAAAACCCTGATACTAATGCGCCTGATACCGATACACCCGATACCACGTGCAACCTTTCCCTATGGACTATGGGGGGTCATATTAACTCCAAATCCATAGTTATTGGACCTTTGAACTATGTTGAACACATTACTGTCTCAAAACTATGATCAGATGATTTTGGGGGGAGGGGAGCTAGCTGCCCTCCAATGTCTGGTCACTTCAAAGAAAAGTAACAAATTTAATTTCCGTTTGAATGAGCCATTAAACATCTTTCAATGTTGTTCTGGTCACCCCCTAATCCTGTTGGAAAAAGCAAATATCAGTGCTACCCATGCAAAAAAGCAATTTTCCTGGTTGTTCAAGGTGAAGGACTGTATCCTGTACGAAGTTTTCGACCATGCTGATTCCAATGGTATTCTGTTTGTTTTGACCCAACACCATTTTTGAGGTTTTTCAGTCTCTTTCAAAATCACTGTGAATTTGTTTTCGCAATAAACTTTTAGCTTTAAGATTAACCGAAACGATAGCCACTATTCATGAATAAGTGTCATATGACAATTTTTTCTCATGACGCAGTTTTTTCTCAACTTGTGGTTACTATGGGCTGTGGTTTGCTCTTTACTAGGCTCTAGCAACTGCACAAAAGTGCCTCTTCCCCCCCCCCTCATGATTTTGAAAAACACTTTTGTATCTCCATTGAATAAATACTCGCCCCCCCCCTCCATCCACATTTTTGTGCATTACTATCCTGCTAACAGTTGTTATTTGATGAATTCTAATATATCTTCAACTTAAAGCCAAACAGAAGCCTTTTGTCTCAAGTTTATGTGGCTTCAGTTTGGAAACAAGACTTTCAGGGAAGCTTTATCATAGATGAAGACCCCCCCAAGAGGCATGAATATATGCTGAATACTGCAGAGAATATAGTATTTTGATACATATAATTATCGAAATTAAATCTTGGCGAGATAAATATTAAAAAAATCCTATATTTCCTTCTTTGTTAGTTGATAATCCGTCATATCTCATTAGTTGAATTACTATTTGATGCATGGAATTTGCTTGACAGTGAAAAAATATGCAGATATATACAAGAAAAATCAGCAGTGCTTAGAATATGTTTAAAAAACATGAAATATACTCTACCATATTGAGAGTAGTCCCAGAAGACGCAAATAAAACAGGCGGCGTGCCGTTGAAAATATTTCAGCACGCTGCCACCGCAAAGGCTTCAGTACACGGCCGGCGGCGACGCGCCTCCAAAAATTTCCAGCATCGAATTATTTTGTGACATTCCTGAGTGGAAAATATAATGCAAAATCCACTATTCAATGATTCATGCATAAATTTAGAATTTCCCTCAAAATGTTTGAATTTACTCTTCTACTATGGACTTTTTATCTTTCACTTGTTTGTGTCCTAATCACTACATAAAAGTAATTTTTAATTTAAATGAATTTTCTCTAGCCCTGATATTCCTCCAAGAAGCAACAGTCACTCTAGGATAGAGTATGAGATGTTTGCAAGTATCAACCCCGTTATTATGTACATTAATTACTGATTATTTAAGTTTAATGCTGTTGTTTATTTTCACATAATTTTTTTATTTGATTCCCATTAATTTTCACTATCATATTCTTTTTAATTCATCCTTAGCTCTTACTCCAAGGTTTAACCTTTGTATTTATAATAGTTCAAAACTGAAAAATGCCCCTTGAAAAAACTGTCCTATCATTATTTTTTTAATAGGGGCTTTAAATGCCAACATCCTCATTTTCGTCCTAATCTGAATCCACACTGCCCTGATATTATCTTATCAAGGAACCTCTTTTTCTTTGATGTTCAACCATGAATAATGAGGAAATTTAGAGTTTCTGCTCTTTTGAGAAAAGTGAAAGGCGACATTCAAAGAACTTATTGGGGTGGCTTATCCACTGACAGCACTTTAGATTACAGCCTTCTCTTCAGGTGGTTACGTTTATATTTTTAAAGAATCGTTCACCATAAAAATAGTAGTGGAGACATTTAAGGTACTGTGAGAGCCCTCTCCAGACTCCCGTGGGATTTCTCTGACTTCACAAGACTCCTGGCAAAATTATCGTGAGAGCCTTTTGGTGTCAAAACACCCCTGGCAAAATTCCCATGAGAGCCCTGTTTCCAAGTGTTCCAATATTTCCCTTTTGTTTTTTTATGTTCCAATATAGGAAAATAAACATAGAAATCCCGTGACACGCCCTCTAACGTCACGACAGCCCCTGTTTCTAGGTAAGATTTCCAGGTGTCTCACTATGATTACTAGTAGTGTGCTTGGGATGAAACACAAGTAGCAATAATAGGGACAATAACTTGGGATTTTAGAAGGCCCTTAAGTCTTCAAACGTGTGCAATGCGGTCAACTGTTTCTACCGGTCAGCTGGCCAGACTCCCGCGACACCCTCCTCTGGACTCCAATGAAATCACAGGACTCACCCCTCTTAAACGATCTGGTGCAATATGCATGACATAATTTTATGTAACCTTGCGTAAGGAACCCATGGGGAATCCCTCGCTTGTAACTTAACGATAACACACTTTATGTGATGTGACGTTAATGATTGCGCTGCTATCACTGTCACGTAATACTTTTTTGACATTTTATTTTTCGTTAAAGATGTTCAAAGTATTTTTTTTTCTATCTTTTAACTTAATGAAGGTGGGCACTTTATGTAATGTCAGCTTACACTTTTATGTAATGACGGGGGCGCATCTCTCTCGCATAATACCTTTTTGGCATTTTTTTTTCACCCGAAATGTTCAAAGCATTTTTTTTTTATAGTTCTTTGACCCCGCTAGGACTCGAAAGATCAATTTTCTTCCAGTGGGAAAGCGCTCCAAGCAACACAACTAAAGTATTTTGTATATCATTCCCAGTATTTTGTCCTACTCATTGCTTTCAAGAAATAACACATTACCGTGACGTCACAAGACACCTCTGTCTATTCCATGACACATCTGGCGGGATTCCAAGCTCATGTCGGTCTTCTCCTAGTCAGGTGTAAAATCGATTACTAAAAATGAGTTATCACTTGGTCATTTAGTAATAAAGGCGAGGGGGAACTACAAGATGCTTAAATTGTGTAAACGATTAGGTATTGAAGATTCGTCCTAGACAATATATCTTAGGAAACACAGACTTTGTAAATAAAAGTTTTATTAATTCAAACAATCTTACAAACAATATTAAAACACAGAAAAAAACAATTAAAAAAACCTGACAAACAAAAAATAAAAGGTGAAAAAAGCCTTATCGTAATACATACAAAAAAACCATGTATTATAGAAAGTCGGGGGTTCTAACAGCTAATTCCAGGGGGAGCGAGCGCGTTGTTATGTTTTTCTTAGGAAAATGGTTCTTTATTGCAAAACTTGATCTTAACTACCTGAAATCGTTAATAAATTCTTCATTTTAGTCATATTGCGCGGCTAATCAAGGAAAATTTAATACATTTTTTTTCTATTTTTGTGTGTTTTCTTAGAGAAACGGACCATTATTACAAAACTTAGTATTAACTAACTGAAATAGTTTATTAATTCTTTATTTTAACCATATCTTGCGGGTAATCAAATAAAATTTAATACATTTTTCAATTTTTTTTTTTTTAGAGAAACGGACCATTATTACAAAACTTAGTATTAACTAACTGAAATAGTTTATTAATTCTTTATTTTAACCATATCTTGCGGGTAATCAACTAAAATTTAATACATTTTTCAATTTTTTGTTTTTTTAGAGAAACGGACCATTATTACAAAACCTTGTATTAACTAACTGAAATAGTTTATTAATTCTTTATTTTAACCATATCTTGCGGGTAATCAAATAAAATTTAATACATTTTTCAATTTTTTTTTTTTAGAGAAACGGACCATTATTACAAAACTTAGTATTAACTAACTGAAATAGTTTATTAATTCTTTATTTTAACCATATATTGCGGGTAATCAACTAAAATTTAATACATTTTTCAATTTTTTGTTTTTTTAGAGAAACAGACCATTATTACAAAACCTAGTATTAACTAACTAAAATAGTTTATAAATTCTTCATTTTAATCATATCGCACGGGTAATCAAGGAAAATTGGCACTCTTCCGTCGGGAATTACTTCCTCTGCAAGTAAGAAGCTCGATATATAATTGTTTGGTGCTTTTAAATGAATTGACAATCACAGAACTTTCAATCAATAGTGATTTGGTCTACTTTGGGCGAAATTGTAGTTAGGTGCCACTAAATGGCAGAAGGCGGGATTCCAACTTCATGACGGTCTTCTCCTGGCCAGGTGTAACATTGATCATGCAAAACATGAAGACCGGGAAGGTTTATTCTTAGACAAAATTGCGCTAAATGTATTTTTATTAATAAGGACGGAAGAAGTGCTTAAATTATGTAAACTCCTTACTCGTACCAAACAATAAATCTTAAAAACAAAAACTTTGTTAATAAAAGTTTTATTATTTCAATCAAATTTACAAACAATATTAAAAACAGAGAAAAAGCAGTTAAAAAAACACGGTAAACAAAAATTAAAACGAGAAAAAGGCTTATCGTAATATATGCAAACAATAACCGTGTATTATAGAAAATCAGGGGTCCTATCATGCAATACCAGGGGATATGGCTTATATTATATGCAACTTTAAGCCCTATTAAGAACTTTTTAACAAAAATGCATCGTATCTTTGAGTGGGCTGTTAGATTTCACACCATCGTGACAATACGCCCCCTTCTTCGCCTTAGCAATCATTTTCAGAGGGCGTGTTGATATTAGAGTAAAATGTATGCTATATTAAGAGCTTTTTAACGAAAATGCATCGTTTCTTAAACTAGGATGTTAGATTTCAGTCTGTCTCTCCCAAAATTTTTTTTATAACACCACTCACCTTATCTTTAAGCTCTTGAGTGTGCTAGTCCAAGGCAATGCATGCCAACCTGGCAAACTATGGAAGGCATACGGTACCCTCTGGCACTCTCATTATTCCAAAGGCATTTACAGATATTTTCATAATAAAAGTATGCTTTTAAATCCATTTATATTTGATTTTGATATGTGTGGCACCCTCTTAAATCCCCTTCATCACTCCTAAGACATTTTTTCAGACATTTCTTGTTAAAAATTATGCTTAAATCCGGTGATTCAAGTTTTCCCAACCCATCCCTTCGTAATATACCTTGTCAATTTACACCACCGTGGCATTAGTCACCTCCCCGTTCGTCATACCCGTAGCATCATCCCTCATCACCCCCCTAGGACACTTTTCAACCGTTTCACTCCAAAAATAAGCTCATGAATGTAAATTAAACACTTTTTTTACGTGAACAGTAGGAACTCGACATTCCTTTGCTAGAGTGTGACACTCCAAGCAATTCATGCCACATTTCCACACTATTAGTGCTCTGTGGCACCCTCTGACATCTCCTTGACCATTCCTAAGACATTTTTTAGACATCTCTTGTTAAAAATTATGCTTCAATCCGGTAATTCATGCTTTCCCAACCCATCCCTACGAAATACACCTTGTCAATTCACATCACCGTGGCATAATACACCTCCCCATGCATCGTCCACGTGGCACCATCCCTCATCACACCCCTTAGGACATTTTTGAACTGCTTCACTCTAAAACAAGCTAGGAAATCTAAATTAAACACTGTTTTTTTTTATTTCTGAACAGCGGGAACTTGATATTTCCTTGCTAAAACGTGTTACTCCAAGCAATTCACGCTATAGTGCCACACTTACTGCTCTCTGACACCCTTTGACACCCCCTTCATCAGTCCTAAGACATTTTTCAGAGATTTCTTGTTAAAGATTATGCTTCAATTCGATGATTTATGTTTTTTTTGCAAGCCGAGCTCCACAAAACACTCCACATCATCACAGCTTTATGCGTCTACCCTTCCGGCATACACGTGACACCACCCACTCATCCCCCTTCTAGGACATTTTCAACCTTTTCCCACTGAAAATAAGCTCATGAATCTAAATTAAACCCTGTTTTTACTTGAACAGCGCCACTTGGCATTTCATTGCTAGAGTGTAATACTCCATGCAATTTATGCCACAATGCCACGCTATTACTTCTCTGTGGCACCCCCTGACGTCACATCACAACCTCCAACACATTTTTCAAACATTTCTTGTTAAAAATTATGCGTTCAGCCCATTGATCCAAGTTTCTCACGAGGCAAACCCATCATGATAACATACCTTCAAAACACTCCTACACCACCACGCCATTAAACGCCAATCATCCATATGACAAACCCCCCACATCAGCCTTAGGATATTTTCAACCTTTTCTCTCCAAAAATAAGTTTATGAATGTAAATTAAGGTCTATATATTTTTTGGGAACAATGGGACTTGATTTCCTCAGAAGCAACAAATCTTTCCTTAATACTAACAAAGGTTTTACTCAATACTATCAAATTTCTCGGAAGTAACAAGTTTCTTCTTAATAGTAACAAATTTTCTTCTAATAGCAACAAGTTTTCCATCAAAGATAACAAATTTCTCTTGGAAATAGTAATTTTCTGTTAATGCTACCTAGTTTTCTGTTAGAAGTAGCAACTTTTCCTTAACGCTAACAAATTCTTTCTTAGAAGTAACAATTTTTTCTTTAATGCTAAGAAATTTTTACTTAATATGATCAAATTTCTTTTGGATGTAACAACTTTTTCTTAATAGTATTAAATTTTTCTAATAGCAGCAAGTTTTCCGCCAAAGATTATAAATTTATCTTAGAAGTAACATTTTTCCGTTAATGCTATCAATTTTTCTGTCAGAAGTAGCAAGTTTTTCTTAACACTGATAAATTTTTGCATAGAATATAGAAAAAGCTATACTTCGATTCGCAATTTTTTCCGGAGTTGATAGCGTAACCTAAAAATACTGGAAACAAGACAAAGTAATGCAATAAATTGTTTTATTGAAATAATTGCGTGTTCAATATCATTATAAAAATGAGCACCTTAAATCTTCTCATAAAATATTTCATCGTTTTTTCTCATGAGATGTGAAACATTTCCATTTTTTTGGAGGAAGGGTGGGGGGTATACACAACTTTTAACAACCTCGTCATATATTTTATTGTTGACAATACTGGCTTCATGAAATGCATCTTTTGGTAAACCCATGCTTATAACAGTAACGTCTGATGATGCTTTGTTTTTTATCATTCATCTTTAATCTCCTTGGTGATATTATCTGTCAATGCCCTTTTTATTTTACTTGCAGTTTCATTGTCTATTGCGACATTATTTTTGCATATGTCACAGTTTTGACACTTGGATATGATATGACTTATGATACGGTTGCAACGATATGTATGTCTTTTTCTTCTTCTATTCGTTTGAATTGTAATACTTGAAAGATGACGATAGGATCTATCAACAGGTAATGTATTACCACAAGCAGTAGCAAGAAGTTGACCTTCGTTGTCAACTAAAAGTCTTAGACTATCATTCTCTTTGAGCACAATCATCTCTGGAAATAATACTCTTGCATATCCAGCACCACCGATAATTTTGAATTTTTCGGAATTCCAAAGGAATTTAACTCCTTAGTGTCATGACAGTGCACGCATACATTTTCAATAAGATCGTCATTAAAACTCGTTTCATAATTAAAATATTGCTCTTTGCTAGCATTAAATGCTACGATAAATTCATTATGTGGGCAGGCTTTACAGGAATACTTTACCTTCACCTTTTCCATTATGGTACTAGTGACGTTTGCATGGAGTTTGTTTTTCATCAAATCATTTTTAATCTCCTTGCTGATAATTGCGTGCAAGTGCTTTTTTTATTTTACTTGTAGTTTCATTGTCTACTACGAAATTATTTTTGCAAATCTCGCAATTTTGATATCTAGATATGATATGGTTTATTCTATTGATAGAAAAGTAGGCCTGTCTTCTTCTTGTATTCTTTTGAATGCTAATACAAGAAAATGACAATAAGATTTATCAAGAGGTAATGTGTTACCAGCACTATAAGCATGAAGTTGCCCTTCGTCGTCAACTAAAAGTTTTAGATTAGCATTCTCTTTGAGCACTATCTTCTCTGGAAACGTCATTTGCATATCCACCAACATTATTAATGAACTTTTTCGGTATTCCAAGGGAATTTAACTCCTTACTGTCATGACAACGCACGCATACATTTCTAATAAGATTGCAACTAGTACTTGTTTCATAATTCAAGTATTTCTCATTATCGGCATTTAATGTGACAATAACTTTATCATGAGCGCACGTCTTCTTTGGATATTTCATCTTCTTTTGTTTTTTAAAATAAGATTTAGATATTTAACCTTCCAACTTAAAAGTGATACTGATCGAAAACTTTTAATAAAGCATATATACTTGATGACCAGCCACAGATTACAACTGAGGCAACCACAAAAAATCTTCGAATTGACGGAACGTGGAGGAGAATTAGTGGCATCAGGGACAGAAGTGGGAATCAGTTTTGTCTGTTCTTAACATAATCAGCTCCCAAACCAAAAAAGCTGAATACTTCTCGAATTTCCTCTTGTAATTGTTTTATTTCATAACCATTTTCATTGCATGGTCTTATACTTTTATCGTAAAAGCCGTTTTGGTTTATAAAATTTAAAATTTCACGCCATCGTTTTGTATTGTACTTAAACATATTGTATTTTAGATTCCATTTTTATCTATAAACTTCACAGTATTTTACCTCTAAAAATAGGAATGCCGATTTGAAAATACCACCAGTCGAGGAATCTTTCAGTCCGATATATTCCGATTCAATCACGTCGAACATTATAATAATTGTTGAAGAAAATCTCTGTTGACACAGTGAACTCTCTTTTAATACTGGAGGAAGGTCACTCAAGATTATATCATCTTTATTTTATGTACCACATGACCATTCTAATAGCGGCAAGTTTTCTGGCAAAGATAACAAATTTCTCTTAGAAGTAATAATTTTGTGTTTGTGCTAACAAGTTTTCTGTTAGAAAACTTGTTAGTTTTACTTAATATTGTCAAATTTCTCTCGGAAGTAACAGGTTTTTTCTTAATAGTAAGAAATTTTCCTAATAGCAACAAGTTCTCCATCAAAGATAAGAAATTTCTCTTAGAAGTAACACTTTTTTGTTTACGCTAACAAGTTATCTGTTAGAAAACTTCTTAACTACATTAAGTTAACTACGTTTAAGTTAGATTTATTTAACTTAGGTTACCATGACGCAAATCTTGTGTGATGACCAACCATAGAGTACCAGTGGGGTGACCACATGAGAAAAATCCAAACACAATTTAAGTGAGTTTTACATTTAAAAGTCTAAATGGTGACACGTTTTCACTACCTCAAGTGCTGCCATCCTTTACGGTAATAGTTTAAGATTGCAACATAACTGAATTTCAAGCTAGGTTACATTGGTTTAACTGCTTACAGCTTAGGTTCATTTAACTTCACTTAGCGTGGCCCACCACGCTAAATGAAGTTAAATGAACCTAAGTTGAAAGCAGTTAAGCAGTACGTCCCCTGGCTAGATGCTAAACGATAGTTAAAAAATCCAGTAACCTCATATTTTATGACTGTCTAACAAGATGGTGTTACAAATTTCAATATTTGGCGAGACCTAGTTTACGTGCCTGTTCAACACAGCCTATTGTAGAGTGTACTAGTGAAATATTATTATGTGCTATGCAAAAAAAATTGATTTGTATATAACTCTTAGTTTTACTCTTTTATTACTACAATAAAGATGTAAACAGGTACTTACAATTTATCTTTTAAAATTGTCCATATTTGAATGCTATTATCAGATTGAATAATCTTCTATAGCTTCGAATGCGATGTTCAAACTGAGATATTTTTCTATAGTGCTTTGTATTATATGTATCTAAAATATCAACTAGTATTCTATAGTTATATATATTTTCTAATTTCGAATATATTAACGTATAGGTTACATAGTCTAGGTTATTAAGACAGGCTTTAAATTTATAATAAAATTATGTGCCATCTGTATCTATTGACAAGGTCAACTCTTTTCAGGCTGTTAGTTCATTTTATCATTATAGCTTGAATATATCGTCTTCTAGTCTTTTTTACTGTCCGTATATGGTGTGCAATCCAATGTATATTCCAAATGTTCCTTCCAAACATGTTGATAGCACACTACTGGCTTAAGCATCCTAAATGAAATTGGCAGCAAAATAGTTGATTTTTTAGAGGTATTGCGAGTTCAAGATACAAGAATAGATTCGAAAATTAATTAAGCGTAAGTCGCTAAGTCTAGGAAAAATAGGCTAGGCTAAGGCTAGTGAAGATGAAAGGGTGATGTTGGATAATAAAAATATTGATCAAGTAAATAGTTTCAGTTACCTTGGTAGTATTATTAGTGAAGACGGTGGGAACAGAGAAGATGCTAAAAGTCATATAGGCAAGGCGTACTGTGTTTTAAACATTTGTGAAAAGTCTGGAAAATAAGAAAATAAGTCTGTGAACCAAGATAAGAATATTCGAAGAATATTTTGAATATTTGAATATTAGAATATTTGAATATGATTCTGAAGCATTGAAGTTCCAAAAAAACGGATGAAGATCTGCTAAGTGTTTTCCAGAGAATTTGTTTACTGATAATTTTGGGTACCGGATTTATTGACCATATTTCAATCAGTAGGCTGTACGAAAATTGTGGTTAAATTCTGTTTATAGGGCTATAATGAAAGAAAGGCTGAGCTGAGTAGGGTTCGTTCTGTGGATGAAGAATGACAGATTGCCGAAGGCTGTCTTTTTTGGACAATCGTCTAGGGCTAACGGAAAACAGATCGTCTGCAGTTAGGGTGGGAGAATGTCGGAAAGAAAGATTTAAAGGAAATGCGAACTTATTGGGAGGGTATACAGAAAGAGGCATTAATAGATTAGGTTCATTAATAGAGAAGGAGCGTGCGTAGCTGTGTTGGCCTAAGGTGGCCTGGTGCTGCTGTAGGTTATTATTATTAGTAGTAGTAGTAGTAATGACTATAGAAACATGTACGTCACTACACGTACAATATGTAACTTTATGTAACTAACATGAATTGTTATTTGTATTATGTTATTTGTACTATTTACAATACAAATTATTGAGGTTTTTCCGTTGAACAATTTGCTGTTCGTCGATCTTGCAATTCTTTCCGATAAAACTTGAAACCCTTCAGATTATTATTTGACATACCCCCAGTTTTGGTTTTAAGATTTTCGCCTGTTCAATTTTTTAATTTTGCACTTTACTGAAATCATAAAATATATTTTAAAAGTTCATATAAGTAAAACCTGAAAAGAGGGATAAGAGAGAAAACTATTCATTTAGACCCACCAAAGCATATACGATTTTTAAACTCTTTATCACTTTTAGAATTTTGAAACTTTAAAGCCGAAAAGGATTTTTACTAGTTTAAATCTTATTTCCTGTGTTTAATAGACTGTAAGGGGTCATTTTTTCATTTAAGACACTTAATGGTTAAGAAGAGACGGAACACAAACAAATTTCCATTTGAAAATCGTTTTGTTTAAAAAAGGAATTAAAGGCACACTTAATTCATTCCAAGTGAATTTTTTCATAGAGCCAAATTTTGATTTAGTTCTAAAATTCAACAATGGCTGTTTTCTTAGCCATTTTTATTTTCTTTTTCTTTAATATATATACAAACAAGTTCCAGCTACTTTTAAACATCTTGATTTTTGAGACCGTCATGTCCATGGATGTCATTTCCGTTTTCGTGTTCTTTTATTATTTTCTATCTTTTTATTTATTCGGATTTGTAGAAGCCAAAAATATTTCATCAAGTAATAATGAACATATCAGAGAAACTACTAATTTTACTCTCTCACCTGATCATCAACATTTACCTGTGTAAAGTAAATCCAGTATTAAAGATGGTGTTTCTTTTTTTATCTCTTAATATTTATTGCTACTTTTAGACTTGGTAAACTAATTTACCTTTTGCACGAATGGTTGACGATCACAGTAATTCTAATGATCAGTCGTCTAGATTTCTTAAAAAGTTTCAAGTTTTTGTGGAGAGTGTTAAAAATTCTTCAAAAATATTCAATTCTTTTACAAAGGCTGGAAACTGAAACAATTTTTTTATTTTGAATCTTGAAACTAAAAATTAAACATGTAAGGCAGTGAAGCATGACTTTCCAAGGATTTTTTCTAGTATCTGCCTAAAAGTTTTTAAAACAGAACGGCAAAAAAGCAAATGTTAATTTGAGTATAAAATGAATAATCTATTGGTTTATTTGTTCTTTATTCAATTTCCATGGAACATCTTCGTCTTAAAGCCTGAAAAGAAAACCAAGAATTTTAAAAACACGAACCTGGTACGGACTCCAAGTGTTCCAGTCTGTGCCTTAACTTTTTGGACCATAAAAACCAAAAAATTTCTATTAATTTTAAAATGAATAATTTCAAACTTGTCCCATTCAATGATAAGAACGGGACCACAATTAATGATAAGGACAGAGTTAAAGAGAGATTGGCAGAACATTTTGAGAGGGCGCTAAATCGAAATAGATAAACTGATGAATTAGCATGAATGCCTAGCATACTTAAGCGTTGTATTCTCATCACATTTTGGTATATTTCATTATGATTAACATAACTTCATTTGCATAACTTAAGACCCATGCCCGATGGGCCTGAGGTGTTTATGTCATCCCCACATAGATAGTTGATGGAACTTTCAATTATTTCGAATGAAATATTCTTCTCGTCAAAAGGTTGAAATTACGTTTCTAACCTCTATATATTCAATTAGCCTATAAGAAATTTTGCCTCTGATGCCAGATAGAAATGTGTTGCGGAAACATATCATGCAACGACGTCAGAATTTCTACTTCAATAATTCTTAATTTGCTCATAACTTTTGATAGATTAAGTTAAACGAAAAAAATTAAAGATATACGAAACCAGCATTAAAAGACAATTCGTTTGATATGTATATTGAAAAATTAACACCACCCCTATCGAACATAAGAAATAACGATACGGAAATAAATATAGGCCGTCCATATAGGCAAAATCGATATCTTATGTCGGGAAAAAAAACTAAATTTCTTTGAATAACGTTTGAATATGATTAAAATCATAAATTAGTATGCAATTTCTTGGTTTTTAGAAAATGTTTGTAAGGTCTTAGTAAATTTGACTTCAATAAATCGGATTTTTCATAGCCTCTTCAGAGGTCTATTTAACAAAGTCCAATGAAATAATCAATCGAAAAGATTAAAAAGGAAATTTGGAGAATATTCTGGGTTTTTGGATAATGTTGGTAAGGTCTTAGTAAAGTTGACTTTAATAACTAACAAAAAATTCTACAATTACATAGAGTCAGACACGGAAACATGTAAACACCCGCTTAGACACACAGGCATAGTGAGAGGGAGAGACAGAACACATACAAATATATAGATTCAGACATACAAACAGACAAAGACAGGCACTGTGACTTGTAAACATCTGCCCGGACACACAGAAAAACAGAGTAAAAGAGACAAAAACATATAAAAATAAACAATTCAGACAAACAGACAGACAAAGACAGGCACTGGGACAAGCAAACACCTAAACAGGCACACAGGGAAAGAAAGTGAGAGAGACAAAACACATACAAATACACAATTCAGACATACACACCAACGAAGACGGGCACTGGGACAAGCAAACATCCGCCCAGAACCAAAGGCTTAGAGAGTGAGACAGACAAAAGCATATTCAGATGTATAGATTTAGACATAAAAAACCAACAAAGACAGTCACTGGAACAAACAAATACCCATCCAGACACACTGGCAAAGAGAGTGAGACAAATAAAAACACAAACAAATAGATAGATTTGGACGTACGAACCGACAAAGAAAGGCATTGGTACAAGTAAAAACCTGCCCAGCAACAAAGGCAAAGAGAGTGAGAGATACAAAAAACATACAAATACATAGATTCAGACATACCAACCGACAAAGACAGGCACTGGGGTAGCATACGCCAGCCAGATACACAGGCAGAGAGAGTGAAAGAGAAAAAAAACACATACACAAAAAATTCAGACTTGCGGACTGACAAAAACAGGCACCGAAACAAGGAAACACCCGACCAAACACAAAGGCATAGCGAGTGAGTGATACAAATAAGCATTCAAACACATAGATTCAGACAAGCAAACCGACAAAGGCAGGCACTTGAAATAGCAATCACCCACCCAGACACACCGGTAAAGACAGTGAGAGAGACAGAAACACATACAAATACATAGATTCAGACAAACCAACCGACAAAAATAGGCACTGGGAAAAGCAAACTGCCGCCACGACACACATGCTTAGAGAGTGAGAGAGACAAAAATGCATACAACCACATAAATTCAGACGTGCAAACTGACAAAAACAGGCACTGAGACAAGCCAACACCCACCCAGAAACAAGGGAAAAGAGAGTGAGAGAGACAAAAGATTTACAAATACATAGATTCAGACATAGAAACCGACAAAGACAGGCACTGGGAGAAGCAAACACCCGCCCAGGCAAACAGGACTGGAGAGTGAGAGAGACAAAACTCACACAATCACATAGATTCAGACATACAAACCGATAAAGACAGACACTGGGACAAAAAACATCCTCCCAAACACACAGGCAAAGAGAGTGAAACAGACAAAAACCCGGAGAAACATATAGATTCAGACATACAAACCGAAAAAGATAGGCACTAGGACAAGCAAACACCTGCGCATACACACAGGCAAAGAGAGTCAGAGAGACAAAAACACATACAAATGTATAGATTCAGAATACAAACTGACAAAGATGGACACTGAGACAAGCAAACACCTGCCCAGACACACAGGCAAAGAGAGTAAGAGAAACAAAAACACATACAAATATAAAGATCCAGACATAAAAACTAACAAAGATAGGCACTGAGACAAGCAAACACCTGCCAAGACACACAGGCAAGGAGAGTGAGAGAGACAAAAGCAAATACAAATACATAGATTCAGACTGATAAACCAACAACGACAGGCAATGGGACAAGCGAACACCCGCCCAGACACACAGGTTTTGACAGTTAGAGAAACAAAAACACATACACATACACATATATAGATTCAGACATATAAACTGACAAAGACAGGCACTGCGACAATCAAACACCTGCCCAGATACATAGGCAAAGCGAGTGAGAGAGACAAAAACACATACAAATACACAATTCAGAGAAACAAACAAACAGAGGCAGATATAGGGACAAGCAAACACCGGCCCTGACACACAGACAGAAAGAGATACAAAAACGCATACAAACACATAAATTCAGACATGCCAACTGACAAAGACAGGCACTGGAATATTCAAACACCCGCCCAGATACACAGGCAAAAAACGTGAGAGAGACAAAACACATACAAATACATTGATTCAGACACACAAGCCCCCCTCACAATTCCAACTCAAACCTAAAGAAACCTTACAACACGGATAAACTGCATGACCGTAAGGTTCGCTGAGGCACACTAACCGACAATGACAAGCACTTGGACAAGCAAACATCCGTCCAGAAAAACAGGCTTAGAGAGTAAGAGAGACGAAAAAATATACAAATACATAGATTAAGACACACAAACTGACACAGACAGGCACTGGGACAAGCAAACACCCGCCCAGACAAACAGGCTTAGAGAGTGAGAGAGACAAAATCGCATACAAACACATACATTCAGAAATGCAAACCAACATGCAAGACAGACACTGGGACAAGCAAACACCTGCCGAGACACACAGGCAAAGAGAATAAAGGAGGCAAAACCACATACAAATATAAAGATTCAGACATAGAAACCAACATAGACAGACAATGGGACAAGCAAACACCTGCCCAGGCACACAGGCACAGAGAGTAAGAAGGACAAAAACACATACAAATACACAATTCAGACATGAGCTGGACAAGGGGTGGAACCCCAACAACTCCCCCCTTTGGATAAATGACCACCCAGACGCCACGCTGGTCTTCCCTTACAAACATAAACACTAAAACTCCAAATTTATAAAAAATATTTGCCTTCTGTTTCCACTGGTTATATGGTTCTGTTGGTTATGTTGTGATGGTTATGTTTGTTGCTTTGGATATATTTGAAAATAAATGCCGTTTCTAGCCGGCAAAATTCTCGCCATGACTCAAGGCAAAATTCCCCATGTCTAAACGTGTTCCCAGGTGGTAAAAGCCAAATTGTTTTTCTACACGCTGATACTTTTCCAAACATACCTTTCCAGGTGCTTATCCTCCTATACATGTCCAAACATATCTCCCCAGGTTCTAGAAGTCCCCCCACAATGATTTTCTATTAGAAGTCATAGAGGACTTTCCCTTCAGAGATCCCCATGTGTTCTGAGTACGCTATAAATAGGCAGGATAAGGAAATTTTCTACTCAATCTCATATAACTATTTGAAGATACACCAAACATCTAAAAAAATGGATAACTCCTACCATGAATTAAGTCACGTTCTCTATTAGAACCTTTATCTGGCTGGGGGTTTTTCCCTATAAACCCAACCCCTGGAAAAAACTCCTTCCACTATGCTTTGTTTATAGTCCTTTGAAAGGATGAAATATCTTCTTTTCACTCTGTAACCCCCCCCCCATTCGTTATCAATTAATTTTTTCAATAGAAGTTATTCCCTTTTACTCAAAAAGTGCCTTTTTTCCAGCATACGTTTAAAACCTTGGCATTCATCAAAATAGAATCGTCTCTCTTTGCGATCAAAACAAAAACATATGTGAATGCGTCTCAAGAGGGGTCCTTTGTAAATAACCCTCGCAAGGAAAAGGATTGCCGTCAGTTATAGCAAATGAAGCATTAAATAATTCTAAGTTGTCTGAAATATATTCAATTTTATTAAAAATTAATGCGTAATAGAGATATTTTAGGACATGGAAATTACGTATAAGGAGGAGGGGGCATGCGGGGGCGTAATAAAAATATTTATTCCTCACAAATTCTACTTTATGCTATAATGGAAAGGAGGAGGGTTAAGAAAAAGAGACAAACTTGACCCTGAGGGAAATCCCCCAAGCACAGTACACACGCGGATGCTGCCTAATAACGGCGGTGTATATCTTAAGCAATTACACCTAATGGGAGAGGTTGAAATATCATCTTGCGAGAAGGGTAGATACCCAAACGGTTAAAAAGTATACTTATGGACCAGAGCGAAAAGACCCTGCCACACTGTTTTCACACAGGCACCAGCCCTTCTCTTGACACCCTTCCTCACCCCCTAGGACATTTTCAACCGAAAATAAGCTAAAATGTCCCATTAAACACTATATTTATGAAAACAGAGAACTCGCCCCCCTTTCTTTACTATTGTTTGATACCCTAAGCATTTCACCTCACAATTCCAGACTATTACTGCCCCTGTGACATACCTCTGTCATCGCCCCATCCCCCCAAAACACCGTTCAGACATTTCTTGTTAAAATTTTTGCTTCAAGTCATTCATTTGGGTTTTCACAAGCAATTCACGCCACAATACCACGCTATAAGTACTCTTTAACTGTCTTCTGTCATCGCCCCATCTTCCCTAAAACACTTTTCAGACATTTCTTGTTAAATGTTGTTCTTCAACTCATTCCTTTGGGTTCTTGTAAGCAATTCACACACAGTCCCGCACAATAGCTACTGTCTAGCACGCTTATGACACCCCTCTGTCATTGCCCCATCCCCCCACACACAACCGCCCCCCCCCCAACACACACACACAAAAACACACAAATAAAAACACACACACAAAAACACAAAAACATACACACACACACAAACGCACTCACACACACAACACCACCCCACCTTTACTTAACACTATCAGTTTTCTCTCAGAAGTAACATGTTTTTCTTAAGGGTGACAATTTTTTTCTAATGGCACCAGGTAGACTGACAAAGATGTCAAATTTTTCTTAGAAGTAAAAATTTTTCGTTTAAAATAACAAGGTTTCTCTCAGAAGTAGCAAGTTTTCCTTAACACTGATAAATTTTGCCTTCGAAGTAACAACATTTTTCCTTAATACTAGGAAAGTTTTACTTCGCACTATCAAATTTCTCTTAGGAGTAACAGGATTTTCTTAACTGTAACAATTTTTTTCTAATAGCACCAAGTTTTCGGTCAAAGATAATAAATTTCTCTTAGAAGTAACAATTTTTTCGTCAGTAATAACAAGTTTTGTGTTAAAAGTAGCAAGTTTTCTGTCAAAGATACCCAATTTTTCTTATAAGTAACAATTTTTTCGTTCATGATAAAAAGTTTTCTGTCAAAAGTCGCAAGTTTTCTTAGCACTAACAAAAATTCTCATCGAAGTAACAATTTTTCGTCAGTGGTAACAAGTTTTAGGTTAGAGGTAGCAAATTTTTCTGTCAAAGATACCTAATTTTGCTTCGAAATAACAATTTTTTCGTTTATGATAACAAGTTTTCTGTCAGAAATTGCAATGTTTCCTTAACACTAAAAAATTTTCTCCTCGAAGTAAAAATTTTTCCCTTAATACTAACAAACTTTTACTTAACACTATCAAATTTCTCTTAGAAGTAACAATTTTTCGTCAGTAATAACAAGTTTTATGTAAGAAGTAGCCAGTTTTCTGCCAAATTTACCAAAAGTTACCAAATTTTTCTTAGAATAAACAATTTTGTGTTTTTGGTAACAAGTTTTCTGTAATAACTAGCAAGTTTTCGTTCACACAAACAAATTTTCTCTTCGAAGTAACAACTTTTTCCTCAATACTAACAAACTTCTACTTAACAATATCAAATTTCTCTTAGAAGTAACAATTAAAAAAAAAATTTGTAAACAAAAATTTTCTGTGAGAAGTAGCAAGTGTTCTGCCAAAGATACTAAATTTTTCTTAGAAGTAACAATTTTTTTTCATTTATGATAACAAGTTCTCTTTCAGAAGTAGCAAGTTTTCCTTCACACTAACAAATATTCTCTTTGAAGTAACAACTTTTTTCTTAACACTAATAAAATTTTTATTAACACTATCAAATTTCTCTTAGAGGTAACAGGTTTTTCTTAACTGTGACACATTTTTTCTAATAGAACCGAGTTTTCCGCCAAAGATAATAAATTTTTCTTAGAAGTAAAAATTTTTTCGTCAGTGATAACAAGTTTCCTGTTAGAAGTATAGTCCAGTAATAGTACAGTTTGACCGGGACAAAATTGCAACAAAAGGTTTTTTTACGTCAAAATGTTCAGAAAAAACGCTGAACAGTATATCCAAAATCCGCTAAAATCACCCACCGGGAAAACCTTTTGGAGCTGCTTAAAGAGGGTGGAAGGGGGCAAATAATTTTTCTTACACTAAAATATTTAGAAAAAATCACTGAACAACAGATCCAAAATATGCCAAAATCGCTCTTCAGAAAAATCTTCTAATGCTGCTTAAAAGGGGTGGAAGGGACAAAAAAAAAATCAGTTTTCTCTTTTTTGAAAATTAGGAAGTTTTTTTACACTAACATTTTCAGAAAAAAATCGCTGAACAACGTATCTAAAATCTGCAAAAATCACCCACCGGGAAATATTTCTGGGGCTGCTTAAAGGGGGTGAAAGGTTTGAAATTTTTTTCGATTTTTGTTGTTTCTGTATGTTCGAAGACTCGATTCTGGTATACATTAAATAAAAAAAAACAAGTTTTTTTAACTGAAAGTAAGGAACGACGTTAAAACTTAAAACGAACAGAAATTATTCCGTATATGAAGGGGGCTGTCCCCTCCTCAACGCCTCGCTCTTTACGCTAAAGTTTTTTTATTGTTTAAAAAAATAGAGTTGTGAGAAAGTCAAGCTTTAGCGTAAAGAGCGAGGCGTTGAGGAGGGGACAGCCCCCTTCATATACGGAATAATTTCTGTTCATTTTAATTTTTAACGTCGCTCCTTACTTTCAGTTCAAAATACTTGTTTTTATTTAATTTTTGAACGTTTTTGAATTAATGCAGGTTTTGATTTTGGCTCACCATACATGAATAATTAAAACAAAATTTGTATATTATATTTGGTTAAATGGCTTTCTCGAAACTTGTTTAATTTTATTTACCAACGTTTTTATTAGTAATAAATATACGTAACTAAGAATTAACTTACGTAACGAACTTCTATATTCATAAATTTTTAACACGTATATTAGGGGGTTCGCCCCCTAGGCAATACCCTGCTCTTTAAGCTATAGTTCGAATTTTTTTCCAGTTCTTTAAAAATGACCTATTAATCACAATCAGTTGATCAGTTGAAAAACTTGTTTTTTTTAAAATTCCTAATCTTTTTCTTTAATAATGCTGGGAAATCCGGCACCCCCTTCATAGCAATGTCCCTTCCCCCATGAAAACTTCCTTCATGGAAAGATCCTCCCATATAGCCCCCGACCCTCCCCTTCCTTCACCTACCAGAAAAAAATCTCCGCTGAAAAGGTCTGTATACTTCCCAATAACCAATACTATATGTTAACATTGAGTAAAGTTCATAACTTTCAGCCCTCCCCCTGGGGACTTTGGGGGATTAAGTCAACCTAAAAGACATTTTTATTATATTTTCGACCATGCTGAACAAAATGGCTATCTCAAAATTTTGATCGGGTGACTTTGAGAAAAAAATTAACGTGGGAGGGGACCTAGTTGCCCTCCATTTTTTTGGTCACTTAAAAAGGGCTCTATAACTTTCAATGTCCGTTCGATTGAATCCTTTCGGGATATTATAGGGCCATTGGATCAATACGATTACCCATGGGGAAAAAAACAAAAAAAAACAACAAATAAACGCGCACCTGTTATATTTCTTTTGGCAAAAAATGTAAAATTCCACATTTTTGTAGATAGGAGCTTGAAAACTCTACAGTAGGGTTGTCTGATACGCTGAATATGATGGTATGATTTTCATTAAGGTTCTATAGCTTTTAGGAGGTATTTTCCCCTTTTTTCGAAAATCAGCCAAATTTTTTCAGGCGCTTAACTTTTGATGGGTATAATTAAACTTAATGAAATTTATATATTTGAAATCAGAATTAAAATCTGATTCTTTTGATGTATCTATTGGTATCAAAATCCCGTTTTTTAGAGTTTCGGTTACTATTGAGCCGGGTCGCTCTTACTTACAGTTCGTTACCACGAACTGTTTG
>NC_142808.1:51156289-51265845 GCF_049724085.1 Artemia sp. Qi Xiang Cuo
TAATGACTACCAAGTAAAGAAAAACCACACGGAATTAGGCAACTGAGTCTCTCAAACCCCTTAAAGCTATTTTAAAAGATACAAAACTACTTATTTAACACAAAAATTTCGTTTTTAATGTCCACCAAGTAAAGAAAAACCACACGGAATAAGGCAACTGAGTCTCTCAAACCCCTTAAAGCTCTTTTAAAATATAAAAAAACTACTTATTTAACACAAAAATTTCGTTTTTAATGACCTCCAAGTAAAGAAAAACTACTCGGAATCTGGCAACTGAGTCTCTCAAACCCCTTAAAGCTATTTTAAAATATACAAAAAATACTTATTTAAACACAAAATTTTGTTTTTTAATTACAAAAAATTAAATAAAAACTACACGGAGTCCGGAAACAAAGTCTAAAAAACCCAGTATAGATATTTTAGAATATGCAAAACTACTTATTTAAAACAAAAATTTTGTTTTTACCGTGCACTAAGTATAGAAAAACTTCTAGGAGACCGACATCAGAGTCTATCAAACCCAGTAATGCTCTTATAAAGATACAAAAACTACTTATTTAACACAAAAATTTTGTTTTTAATGACCACCAAGTAAAGAAAAACCACACGGAATTAGGCAACTGAGTCTCTCAAACCCCTTAAAGCTCTTTTAAAAGATACAAAAACTACTTATTTAACACAAAAATTTCTTTTTTAATGACCAACAAGTAAAGAAAAACTACTCAGAATTCGGCAACTGAGTCTCTCAAACCCCTTAAAGCTCTTTTAAAAGATACAAAAACTACTTATTTAACACAAAAATTTAGTTTTTTATGACCACCAAGTAAAGAAAAACTACACTGAATTAGGCAACTGAGTCTCTCAAACCCATTAAAGCTCTTTTAAAAGATATAAAAACTACTTATTTAACAAAAAAATTTCGTTTTTAATTACAACCAAGTAAATAAAAACCACACGGAATTAGGCAACTGAGTCTCTCAATACCCTTAAAGAACTTTTAAAAGATACAAAAAATAAAGTAAAAAAAAATTATCTACGTTTTATATGTATCACAAGTGAACAAACACCTATAGGAGACAGGCATCTGAGTGTATCAAACGAAGTATATATCTTTTAAAATATACAAAAACTACTAATTGAAAAAGCAAAAATCGTTTTTAATGACCCCACAGAAAAGGAAAAACACAAGGAATTAGGCAACTCAGTCTCTCAAACCCTGTAAAGCTCTTTTAAAAGATACAACAAATGGCCACCAACTAAAGCAACAACACACGTAATCTGTAATCATATTCTATAAAACCCCTTATATAAATTTAAAAATAAACTAAAACATATGATTTAACACAAAAATTTCGTTTTTAACGACTGCCATTAAAACGAACATCTAACGGAAATCGGTAACAAGTTCGAACAATACCAGTACAGAACAAATAAAATGTAAAACATAACATTCTAAAAAACACCATTAACGATATAAATGACAATAACCACAATAAAAACCAAACGTAATCAGGCAACTGAGTTTCTCAAACCCTGTAAAGCTCTTTTAAAAGATACAACAAATGACCATCAAGTAAAGAAAAACCACACGGAATCAGGCAACTGAGTCTCTCAAACCCCTTAAAGCTCTTAAAATATAAAAAAACTACTTATTTAACACAAAAATTTCATTTTTAATGACCATCAAGTAAAGAAAAACCACACGGAATCAGGCAACTGAGTCTCTCAAACCCCGTAAAGCTCTTTTAAAAGATACAAAAACTACTTATTTAACATAAAAATTTAGTTTTTAATGACCATCAAGGAAAGAAAAATCCCACGGAATTAGGCAACTGATTCTCTCAAACCCCTTAAAGCTCTTTTAAAAGATAAAAAAACTACTTATTTAACACAAAAATTTCGTTTTTAATGACCACCAAGTAAAGAAAAAAAACACGGAATCAGGAAACAGAGACTCTAAACAAAATGAACGATCAAAAAAATGAAAAACAATAACCATAATAACAAAAAGAAATTATAATTAATTGAACATCAAGTAAAGAAAAACCACACGGAATTAGGCAACTGAGTCTCTCAATCCCCGTAAAGCTCTTTTAAAAGATAGAAAAACTACTTATTTAACACAAAAATTTCATTTTTAATGACTACCAAGTAAAGAAAAATCACACGGAATTAGGCAACTGAGTCTCTCAAACCCCGTAAAGCTCATTTAAAAGATACAAAAACTACTTATTTGACACAAAAATTTCGTTTTTAATGACCATCAAGTAAAGAAAAACCACACGGAATTAGGCAACTGAGTCTCTCAATCCCCTTAAAGCTATATTAAAAGATAAAAAAACTACTTATTTAAAAAAAAAATTTCGTTTTTAATGACCACCAAGTAAAGAAAAACCACACGGAATTAGGCAACTGAGTCTCTCAAACCCTTTAAAGCTCTTTTAAAAGATACAAAAACTACTTATATACAACATAAATTTCGTTTTTAATGACCATCAAGTAAAGAAAAACCACACGGAATTAGGCAACTGAGTCTCTCAAACCCCTTAAAGCTCTTTTAAAAGTTACAAAAACTACTTATTTAACACAAAAATTTCGTTTTTAATGACCAACAAGTAAAGAAAAACCACACGGAATTAGGCAACAAAGTTTCTCAAACCCTGTAAAGCTCTTTTAAAAGATACAACAGATGACCACCAAGTAAATAAAAACCACACGGAATCAGGCAACTGAGTCTCTCAAACCCATTAAAGCTCTTTTAAAATATACACAAAATAAATATTTAACAAAAAAATTTCGTTTTTAATGACTACAATTAAAATGAAACTAAAACTGACTAAGGCCAACTGAGTCGATCAAATCTATTAAAGCTATTTTAAAAGATGCAAAAACTACTTATTTAACACAAAAATTTCGTTTTTAATGACCACCAAGTAAAGAAAAACCACAGGAAATCACGCAACTGAGTCTCTCAAACCCTGTAAAGCTCTTTTAAAAGATACAACAAATGACCATCAAGTAAAGAAAAACCACACGGAATCCGGCAACTGAGTCTCTCAATCCCCGTAAAGCTCTTTTAAAAGATACAAAAACTATTTATTTAACACAAAAATTTCGTTTTTAATGACCATCAAGTAAAGAAAAACCACACGGAATCAGACAACTGAGTCTCTCAAACCCCTTAAATCTCTTTTAAAAGATACAAAAACTACTTATTTAACACAAAAATTTCGTTTTTAATGACCACCAAGTAAAGAAAAATCACACGGAATTAGGCAACTGAGTCTCTCAAATCCCCTTAAAGCTCTTTTAAAAGATACAAAAACTAATTATTAAACACAAAAATTTCGTTTTTAATGACCATCAAGTAAAGAAAAACCATACGGAATCAGGCAACTGAGTCTCTCAATCCCCATAAAGCTCTTTTAAAAGATACAAAAAATACTTATTTAAAACAAAAATTTAGTTTTTAATGACCACCAACTAAAGAAAAATCACACGGAATTAGGCAACTGAGTATCTCAGATCCCATTAAAGCTATTTTAAAATATACAAAAACCACTTATTTAACACAAAAATTTCGTTTTTAATGACCACCAAGTAAAGAAAAACCACACGGAATCAGGCAACTGAGTCTCTCAAACCACTTAAAGCTCTATTAAAATATAAAAAAAATTATTTTTTAAAAAACATATTTATTATTTAATTAACACCAAGTCAATAAAAAACAAAAGGAATTAGGCATCTGAGTCTCTGAAACCCTGTAAATCTCTTTTAAAAGATACATCAAATGACAACCAAGAAAAGAAAAACCACACTGAATCAGGCAACTGAGTGTCTCAAACTCCTTATAGCTCTTTTAAACGATACTAAAACTAATTATTTAACACAAAAATTTCGTTTTTAATGACCACCATGAAAAGAAAAACCACACGGAATCAGACAACTGAGACTCTCAAACCCCTAAAAGCACTATTAAAAGATCCAAAAAATACTTATTTAAAACAAAAATATCGTTTTTAATGACAACCAAGTAAAGGAAAACTACTCGGAATCCGGCAACTGAGTCTCTCAAACCCCTTAAAGCTCTTTTAAAAGATACCACGACAAAGCACTACTCTCGTGGAACTCAAGCCCCATTTAACTCAACCCCCGTGCAACTGAACCCCCCATGTAACTATAATCAATGTGAACTTTGAAAGATCAAGAGAATGTAACTGTGACAAGCTAAACCACGACAAAGCACTACTCTCGTGGAACTCAATCCCAATTTAACTCAACCCCCGTGCAACTGCCCCCCCTTGTAACTGAACCCCTGTATAACCGAAACCCCCGTGTAACTGTACCCCCTTTAACTGAGCTCTCATGCAACCCATCTCCCTCAAAACACTTCAGTCATTTCTCGTTAAATTGACAATACGCTCCAATACATCACTTGTGTATTATACATAACATAATCATGATATCTCCTCTAATTCGCAAAATTCCCTTACCCCTTTTTTTTGCAAAGGTTAATCAAATATCCCCGATTGTAAAAGCATTAAAAAAATTTCCAATCACTAATTACCCCTTTTTTTCAAATGCTAAACAGACATGTATCATGAACTAGAAATCTGGTCTGTAAATTGTGTCAGAAAAACTTCTCCTTAATCAACGTAAAGACCCACAATAACATAGGAAGGTACTTAAAGTACGCGCTGGTTTTAAAATTCAGGTTTATCATAATTACCCCTTTTTTGCAAATGCTAAACAAAAAAAAAAACTTGTCTGTACGTCAGAAAAACTTGTCCTTAATCAGCGTCGTAGAAGTATTAGCTATAGGACTGGTATTGCGTAAATCTCCTGGCAAAGAAAGATGTAATGACCAGTAGAATAGAATTACCTACCAGAAAAACCGGAAGGAACATAAAGGCCCAGAATTCAAAAGATGGTTACTACTCACCAGCCCCTTCTTTTTTGGATCTGGATGGCAAAATTACCGAAAGTGAACTCAATGTTCAAGATGCATTTACTTCATATTCTGTGAATATTGGTAAAAGGACTTCTTCGGCTGTTAGTTCTTCTCCTTCAAGATCCAACTTCAGGTCTTATCTTGGGCCACCTTGTATGAAGTCAATGCTTTTGGAACCAGCCACGGATAAAGAAATTGCTAAGTGTTATGGGATTGAAAAATTCTTCGTCGTCTGGCCCTGATAATATTCCTACTAAAGTAATTAAGTTCATACTTCCTTCCATTATTTCTCCCTTAACGAAACTTATTAACCTCTGTTTTCAACATGGCATTTTCCCGAGCAGTCTCAAGCGTGCTCGAGTCGTCATATTATATAAGGGGGGGGGACACAAAATGATCCAGCCAACTATATGCCAGTTTCTTTGTTGTCTGTGGTTAGCAAAATATTTGAGAAGGCGATGCTTTCTCGTCTTAAGGATTTTCTTACTTCTAAAGACTTTTTTCACGATTTTCAATTTGGTTTTCGAGCAAATCATTCAACTGAGCATGCTTGTGCAGTTTTATTGAATTATGTTCACTCTGTTCACTAGACTCCCTTTTGATTCCTGCTGCTTTGTTTCTGGATGTTCGTAAAGCCTTTGATTCTTTCCCATTTTGGCGTAAGAGGTAGTGCGTTTTATTGGTTCACGTCTTTCTTGTCTGGTTGAATAATTACTGTTGATCCACTTTTTTGCTCACCATCAAGTGTTGACCCCCTGGTCCCTCAAGGGTCAGTTTAAGGGCTGGTACTGTTTTTAATTCATATAAATGACCTAATTTTTGCAGTTAGAAATAAAAATTCTCTTTATTGCTGTCGTGTATGTCATCCAACAGTCTCCCGTACCCATAACTATAGTTTGCATACCTCGGATTC
Source organism: Artemia sp. Qi Xiang Cuo (assembly GCF_049724085.1). NCBI lineage: Eukaryota > Metazoa > Arthropoda > Branchiopoda > Anostraca > Artemiidae > Artemia > Artemia sp. Qi Xiang Cuo. Next base: position 51,162,154 of record NC_142808.1, read on the forward strand.
TCTTGTTACTTTTGCCCATGATACCACCCTTATTACTTATGGGAGAACGGAGGATGAGGTTCGTACAAAGTTAGTGGACCTCTTCGAGAGAGTTTCAATTTGGTTTGATGCTAACTCTCTTGCCTTAAATTTTTCTAAAACTAGTTTTTTAGTTTGTTCTCGTATATCCTAGGCTTGTCCTCAATTATCTGAAATTCATTTATCCAAAGGCTTTATTAGTAGACCAAAGGATGGCCATGTTCGTTTCCTAGGTATCCTCCTAGATGAAAATTTATCTTTTAAACACCATATTGATTTGATTAAAATGAAGGTATGCAGAAATGTCGGTATTCTAAGAAAACTAAAACATGTTTTTCCAGGACTAATTCTAAGAATCCTATTTCATAGCTTAATTCATTCTTATGTTTCCTATTGCCAAGTCATATTGATGTCTTGTCTACTTTCCCTTCTTTTCTCAAACCGCTTTCGAATACTTACGATAAAGCTATAAATCTTATCCAGGATGTAAATCGTTCGGTAACTAAACCGTTACTTGATATTAAAAAACTGTTCTTTCCTGTGCGTCTTTCGCTTTTCTTCAGCTCCGTGGTGATATTACTAGGTCCCTTAGGTTTACGTCTTCTTTTGTATTTGATCGGTCAAACTATCAACTCCGTAGTTCTCTAAATATCCAAATTCCCCATACACCAACAATAAGATCCGACGTTAATCCTCTTGTTGCGTGTCATTTGACATGGAACACCCTTCCCGATTCGGCTCGAGAATGCCACTTGTTTGGCACCTTCAAAAGACTAGTAAAAAATACTTGTTTTCATGTGATTAATTTTCTTTCCTTTTGTCTGCTGCCAATAGTTTTTTCATTTAATTGTTTTTCGTTTGTTTTTTCTATATGTACATAGATGTTGTGATTCATTGCAGTTTGATAAAGCTTATTTAGTGAACTCTCCTTGTTTTTGTTGTTTGTTTTTTTTTCTCCATTTTATGAAGCAAATGCTTTACATGTTAAGAGTTCATATGCTTATGTTTATATGTTTTAATGCCAATGTTATTTTTGCCAATGTATTGTTTAAATCTTAAGCGTTTTAATGTTTAATGTTTATTTGATCTTTTCATAATCCCCCTCCTACAGGCCATGGAGCCTTTGTGGGGATTTGTAGATTGTTATGTAATTATTTTACTGATATATGGAAAATAAATGTATCTATCTATCTATTGGTCCTTGCAATGCGCAGGTGACGATAAAAACGCCAATAGTGTTATCCGCTCCCAATAACCAGTAAAGATTGAACTGTTTTAGGTATTTATTTGAAAAACTTTTTCAGAAATAGGTACTTGTATGAGAAACACCCTACCGCTCTAGTTGTTCATTCATTGACGCATTATAAAACCGTTTTTTTTTTTTTGTTAGTTTCTTTCAGCATTGCGTGAGACAAGACAAAAAGAAGTGACAAAATAGTTGGAAAATACGTAATTTGGGCTATATAATTGCACATTGGGAGGAGGGTTAAAGAATTTGGACAGTGTGAAGATAAAAATAGTTTTTACTACATAATTTGCAGACTAATTGTACCTAACATATTAGGCTTGCGGACCCGCTATACTTTAGCTCCCCTCCCCCCTATTATGCAAATATATAGCCTAAATTTGTTTCTAAACTATTATATTTTTATCTTACTTTGGTATATTTCATTAGGATTGAGTGTTAGAGAAACAAATTAGATTAACATTAGATAGGGTGTATATCATACAAGTACCCAAAAATATCCAAGAGGATTTAGTAGAAACTTACAGGGTGAACTTTGAAGGGTTTGGTCTTTAGATGTTTTTTTTTTTTTTGTAGCGTTTTGAATGGTTCCTTTTGGAACCAGATACTCACTGATCTTATATTCAAGTAGTTTTTAAATAAAAGGTAAGGGTGTCGGAGTAAATGTCAGCCCCCCCCCCAAAAAAAATGCCTCTTTTTTAATAGCTCACATAAAAGCTATTGCTCATGTATACGTGTTTTTTTTTCTTATAAATTATCCTATTCGTAAGTGCCATATGACACTAAAACGGCACTTTTGGGGCCATGTCTCAAGTGGTAAAGCTGGGGCTAGTGTGTTACAACAACATCATATAGAGATTTGTTAGGATTCAGTAAAGTACCCTTTTTAAGTGACCAAAAAGAATGGATGGGAGCTAGATCTGTCGCCCATAGACCCCTTTCCCTAAAATTGTCTGATCAAAATGTGAGGTTTTTCAGCATAGTTAAAAAGTCGTTTTTGGTGATACCTTGACTCTCCATAGTCCCTGGGGAAAGGGCTGTAAGTCAAGCCATTATGTTGTTAAAACTATTAATAAATTCAGTTTAGTTACCAGCTCGATTAGTTCAAACGGTAGAGTGTTGGGCTTTGAATCAGAACGCCAAGGGCTCGAGTCCTTATCGTTTTTGTTTTAATCATGGTTTTGTGCATTGTATATGATTATGTGGAGAACCTGTCTTTGGTAAGACTGACAGCTGTAATTCTTAACCAATGCTCTTTTTCATACTACAAAAATTATGATTAACCACTAAAATTTTGAGATGTTTTCAGCTACTTCGAACAATCCCTCTTTTTTGTTCAAACCTCTAATCTCGTTAGCGAATAATGAATGAGCAAATCATATCTAAGATTTATTTAATGTCTTTCACTTTTCTAAAATCGAAGCCAATTCTTACGGGACAATTTTTCAGTTTATTCGTCGTGTTCGCATTTATTGTAAAAATATTAAAAATGATTTGTGTTTTCAATTGGGGAGGGGGTACACATCCACAGACATTTTGACAGTAGGCTACCCTATTTTGGATAGTTCAACTAAAAAAAAAATAATCTTTTTTCGGTATCTTCATTGAAAATAAAAGAAAATAAAAGACAAATCTGGCCCCACCCTGGATATTGAAAAGAACAATTTAGCTCCGCCTATTTGTTTTTGGAAATTTTTGGGAATGTTACTGAAAATAACAGAATCAGAAAAGAAAACTGTTTCATTTTGTATTTAGCATTGAAATTCACATTCAAATTTAAATTAAGGAGCCGCGTAAGAGTCCAGAAGTAGACTCTGCCAAAGTATTTGAAAAGTAAAGTAAATATCTGCACCTTATGCTTCATTAGGAAGTTAATCAAATCATTTAAATCGAATCATTAATACAAGAATTATAAATTTGGAAACATCTTTAATCAGACAATGTAAAAGATATTTGATATTTTCGGCCTTTTAAAGAGGTTAAATGTTAAAGATAGAAAGAATGCAACCAACGAAATTCCATAATTAAACTTTTTTTCTTTTTTTTTGTGAACAGATAGAAGCCCCTTTAGTTGTGTAAATTTTGATAAGGTCTCCATTCTTCATTTTAGGTTCGAATGATTTCACTTACTTCTGACATATTTTAAAACCTCCTCTTTTATGGTTTTAGGTTTTCAGATCAATGCAGAACAATTACGCTACAAATTTATTCAAGATGAACAGCCAGGTCAGAATGCTTGGGAGTTGGATGATTCATCGCTTATCAATGATTTTGAAAATATTGTCATCTCTGAAAACTTCCCTAATTACATTTCTGATGACCTTTTGGGGCCTCCTGAGCCCCAACCAGTAGGATTTCAAACATCTCGTGGGGGAGAAAATACTCAAAGAAATGGTGAGCTTGGCTTTTAAAACTTCAATTTTTATGTTTTTTCTCTTCTTGACAAAATACTCAGCTGACCAAAAATGATAGAATATAGGATTCTAGAATATTGTATCTGTCTCATCTTTATTTTAGTCTTGTAAATAGAGTTAAAAATCTAGAGTAGAGAGGTTGGAAAGTATGAAAAGAGTACCGTCATAATCTCCATCATCAAAAGCCTTAAAATTAAGTTATATAATCCTTCCTATCGTCTGCAATCCCTTTAATATAAATCTGGGATTGCGCAATTTAAAATAAATAATTTATATTAATATAAATTAAGGGATTGCGCAATCCCGCAATTCCTTAAATATTAAGGGGGTTAAAACACAGCCCAGTTTAACTCCTAATTTAATATGAAACCAGCTGTTAACCTCATTTCCTACCTCAACCGCAGCAGTTTTATTCTCGTACATAGCAATAATCACTTTAATGTGTTTGTCTGGTATACCATACAAGTATAAGACCGTCGCTACAGCTCTTCTATCAACAAAATTAAGTGTTTTCTCATAATCAATGATACTGAGGACCAAAGGTGTTTGATAAATCAGGTACTTCCGAATTATTAATCTAAGAGTGAAAATTCGATCGACATATCCTTTACCCCTTCTAATACTGCACTGTTCTTCTCTTATCACCTTGTCTACAGCAGCCATCTCTCTAAGAAGAATCCTATTACTAAGTAATTTGCTATCTACAGAGACCAGGCTAGTGCATTGATAATTACCACACTCACCCTTATCACCTTTCTTATACAGTGGTTTCATTTGGGTTTTCCTAAAATCGCTAAGTACTACTCTTTTTCAAAAAATCACATTCATAATCTTCAATAACTTAAATCTAACCTCAAAGCCACCATATTTAAGAAAATCACTTACCACAGTATCATATATATTTTTAGTCCTCTTTATATTTTTGTCCTTTGAGTACTGTCACTAATTCTTCCTTACAAAACAAATCTTACTTCGCATCCAAGGTATCACAAAGTTTTTCATTTTCCTCTATATCTTTTCCTGCAACTTTATCTCGGTTTAGCAAATTCTCAAAATGTCCCCCTCTAATGTCCCCCCCCCCCTAGTGTGACAATATATAGCCACAATTATACATTTCTCATACATTTTAACATGCGTCACTCTTATTTCAACCTGTGTCCGCGTAAATTGAATGGAAAAACATTCTTTGTACATTTGCACATTAGGGGAGATTGGGGAGTAAGTATAGTAGAATTGCAATATTTGCATATTATGAAGTTGGAATTGTTTTCTTATCTAGTTTCCTTCTCAATAGCCCTAATTCTAGGCTTATACCCAAATTTTTTATCAAAATTGACTTCTAAATTTTTGTTTCTCTTTCAGATAGTGCCCTTGTTTGTATGGAAAGCAAGCACAAAATGATGAACAAAAAGCCGTTTGAATACTACATTTCCAAGCTTGAAAAGGATAGCATTATTCCATCCGAAAATGGATTGAAGAAAAATCAACGTTTCCAGTGTGACATCTGTAACGCCATCTTCAAACGAGGTTTTAGTCTTAAGAGACATTATTTGCGCTTTCATATAAACGTTATTAATATTAATGAAAGAGACTTGGCCAATTGTGGCATCACGCCAACTGAAACTACTGAAACAGGTCTTTACAAATGCTATGATTGTTCTACTCACTTTGACGTTAAAGAGGAACTTATGGATCATAGAAATAGCTATCATATTAATGGCCGCAAGCCAGGTGGCGTGAATTATTTATGTGATCGCTGTTCAATGACATTTACAAATAAACATAATTTCCTGTCTCATGTAAAAAGAGCTTGCCAAACAGAAGATGTTAAAGTGTGTCCACACTGTCAAAAAGAATATGCAAGAAAAGGTCGACTCGAAAAGCATATGCTTCATTGCAAAACAGAATGTAAAAAAGTGCAAAAAAGCGATAATGATCTACACAAAATGCCAGTACTCCAAGCTATTGCTCTCGAGGAAGTTCATATTGACGAGGAGTCAAAGCCTATTGAAAGCATTGATGAAAGTGATAACAATAGCAGATCTAGTCTTATTAATGACTTTCATCATTCATTGAAGCAATCTGAATCTGCTGCTGATCAAGATAGTGTTGTGGGACTTCCTTTCGGGACAGACAACCCGTTCGATCTGAGTCAGAATGTTGAACGATATGTTCGTGATGCAGATAATAATGTTTATTTGGTGCTAGACTCTGCTAAGGTCGTATATCCCTTATATGACCGCCCTTATGATGATCCAGGATACTATGAGACAGATTATCCGTTTATTCTTGATGATAGTAACATACATGTTGACAAGCCACAAGAATCTGATGAGCCGTCGCTCACTTGGCAAGAGCTGAAATTTTCAGCTGATTCTGAGAGTCAGGATGTGCTTATCCGTGTAAAAGCGGCATATGTGGATAATTCGAATGGTGCTGAAGGGTTGCGGCCTTATAGTCATACACTTTGTGAAAAAAGTGGTATTTTATTTATCACAGAAAATTGTACCCCCGTGAAAGTGAATAGTAATATTACACCTTTAAATGCTCAGAGTGGTGTAAAATGTGAAAAATATCATAACGACAGACCCAAAGTTGATCTTAGTCAGATATTTAACATAATCAATGCAAACGACTTGAATATCTTTGAAACAACGGCACCCAATTGTCATCCAGAGCGGAGTGAAGACGATGGATCTGAGCCCAAGCGTCAAAAGACTGAAGGTAGGAAAACTCATCTATTTCGATCAAGGCACACTTGTCCCGAGCTGGGAAAGTCCTTTGGAAAAAGGGGGCAAATGATTTCCCATAGACGGCTAGTCCATGGTAGTGATGGGGTAAAAACAACCATTTAAAGCTTCTCAAAATCTAATTACCTTCCCCTTTGGTCTCCTAATTGAGATGAGCTTGATGAACCTCCCCATGAACGTACAGAGCAAAGTCTAGATTTTGTAAATTTACGATGTCCTGAAAATAATGAATTATTTATCGATGGCTAGTTGGCAAGCTCTGACTGTGCAGATACACTGTGCAATTGTGCAGCCCTTGTTTGTACAGACAGGCTTTCAGGGAAACGTCCTAAATATCTAGATTTGATGACTGATGATAAAAAAAAATCAGTTTCTAAGTGACATGATCATGTTTCCTCATGCTGAACAATTTTTAGTTCACTCAAAGCTAAACTGTGATACATTTTCTAAGCCTTATCCATTTGATATACTTAGTAGCGTTGGACTTTTAAAAAAAGAAAAAGTTAATTTAGAACAAAATAATCAGGGATTTGAAGGCATTTGGTCCCTGCCAATGTGCTTCATATGTCGAGCCTGTGGCTATAGATCGAAATACTTATCCAACTACTTATCTCACCAGAACTACTCACACCCACTCATTTTTCCGTTTCATATGGTTCTCATATGGTTCTCTATATGGAATCCTCAGAAGTGCCTAAAGAATTATGGTCCGATTGGGCCTTTGGACGCAAAATGCTACGTGCCTCATTAAAGAAAAAAGGAAGAAAACGCTTCAGATCACTTGCAGCTTTAGCTCAAAATATCAACATTGTTGCCACAAACCTTGCCGAAATTTCAGCGAAAACAAAATCTAAGCGTGTGAAAGATTCATTTTTAAAGGCCTGCACGAAGTGTGAAACGAAAGTCTTGTCTTTGCTAGAACTGCACAGTCTTATTGTTGAATGCGGAGAGAAGCTCCAATCTGCTCTGTAAGTTCATGGCGGAGGTCTCAGCTCTATTAACGGTGGAGGAATTACTTGTAGCTTAGAGAAAGTTGTAGGCGATCTATTCTGTGAATTAATTAAAAAAAACTTTTTCCATAAAATTAGTTTTGCATTGAAAAGTAAAGAACTCCATTTATCCAAAAATGAGCAAAACTAAAATAAAATAATCTACCAAGCGTGAAACTACCACAAATCAGCATCGATAAATAAATGAAACCCAAAACGAACAGAAATTACAATAAATAACCGATTCAAACTCAATACGAGCACAAATTAATATAAGTTGGGCGCAAAATTCCTATGCCTTCCCAAGGCCAGAACGTAATTTCCGCTTCACTGAAAAAAATATAAATGTTTTTACTTTTATAACTTTAATAAATCAAATAATATTAACATTTTGATTACTAAATATCAGTATATGTATATTAAACTGACAATGCAAATTCATTTGTATTTTTTCAGTAAAGTGCAAGTATTGTTCTGGCCTTGGGAGGGCATAGGGGTTTTGCGCCCAAGTTATGTTAATTTCTGCTCGTATTGAGTTTGACTCGGTTATTTATTTTAATTTCTGTTCGTTTTGGGTTTCATTTATTTATCGATGCGGGTTTGTGGTAGTTTCACGCTTGGTAGATTATTTGATTTAATTTTTGCTCATTTTTTGTTTAATGGAGTTCTTTACTTTTCTTTGAAAAACTTATTTTGTGGAAAGTTTTTTTTAATTAATTTCTGTTCGTTTTATATTGACATAGTCTTTTCAAGGAAAAAGAAAATAACACTTTAAATATTTTCGTTTTTTAAGACTTTATAGTTTGGCCTTTTATTTGTATGCTGGAGAAACATTTTCAGCAATTTTTAACAACATACACCCTTTTAAAAATCCGGACACAAATAGTACTGTTTAATTTAGTTTCATACCTCCTCTAGTTGACCTGAAATGGAAAACTTGATACCATTCGCAAAAATACGCTATTTTGATTTGGTTAAATTTTAAGAGCAGAAGTAGCTCCGAAAGTTTGAATATAATACCCTCAGTCGTTCTTGGGATACGGCTGAGATGCCTTATTTGAAATTAGCAATATCACAGTGCATTTGATTTAATCTTAAGGCAACATTTAGTTTTTAAACATAATGGGTAAATTGGAGAGTGGGTGTGGGAGGGTGGGATTGGAAGGTGGATTAGTTACCCTCCAATCACTTTTGACTATTAAAAGGGCATCAATCCTTTCAATTTCCAATCGGATGAGCCCTTTTCGAAGTTCCCACGACAACTCCTTCGATACGAAGTGCCCTGGTCTAAACAACAACAAAAAATATCAGTAGGGTAAAGGCACCAATGATTTGACATTGCAATTTCGGAACCACTGTCGAAATTTTCCTTCAAAACGGGATAGCTCTGCTTAGCCGTGACTTAGAGCGCCATCTCTTGGAGCCGTCGTTATATTTCGACGGTGCAAAACGTGGACACTATATCCGGTACACCCAGATAAGAAAAGAACATTCAATTCGGTCAGTTTCCTGTTTTCAACACGAAAGGAGCTGCCGACAATTTTTCAGGTATGTAATGTTCAAACTGTCATTACTTCGTTATTTATTGCAAGAAAAAGTTGGGATAAGTGCCACTGTGTCGAGATACATCTGATCTTTTCAGAAATTTAGCCACGTTATCTTTTTCTTGACAAAATATTTAATGAAAATGGCGACGGAAAGTGCATTGTTAAAACTCGGTTCCAAGCGTCGAAAATTCTCATTCAATGTAGAGGAATACCAGGGAGACTAAAAATATTCCTTCGTCTGCAATCAAGTATAAATATTGGCTTGTATTAAGGGAGTTATTTCTTTGGTAATTATCTTATAGTAACCTTGTCAAAATTTTAGACAGACAGCAACAGGCCCTGTCAAAATATAGGTGGCTTTGTCAAAACTTCACTGAACATGTAAAACAGATGAGAAATAATAGGTGTCGAAATTCCAGGATCCACTGACGAAACCATAGGCACCATAGCTGTCAAATTTACGGGTACTTTCTGCGCAACGAGAGATCTTGATGATTATTATTTCTAATAATATTTCAGATGAAAGAACATTTAAACAAAAGGTTTTTTTTTAACTTTGAAGTTTTACTTACAGACACTGGATTTTTCCATCATCTGAGGAACTGCCGCTTGGCCTCATACCATGCAGGGGCGTAAATTGCTATGGGGCAGGGGGGCAGTTGCCCCCCAGACCTCGTTTTGCCCCCCCTCCCGAACTGATTTTGCCCCCCCCCCCAGATTTTTTTAGATTATACCCTTATTTATCCTTCATCCGAATAAAAAATACAAATTTTATCGAATACAAAATCTTATCGAAATGACGCGTAGGCCTGTTTTTGACAAAACTAAGAATCTGCATATGAAAATAAAATCCACTAAATCAAATAAACTTCTTAAATTTCTTGAAATCCACTCCTGTTTTCCTAGACCCTATTCCTTCCGAAATGCTAGTGAAACGATTTTTCTGTGTTAAATTAGTTATACTGAATACTATTTGTATTTAATAATGTGTATTGAAATTTGTTCTACCGATTTTGTTATACCAAATACTACATACTTGAAACGAATTTGTTAGTTTTATTGCTTCTACTTTTTGCATAGTCTTTTACACTTTTATACATTAAATGAAGTTGAAGAAAAACAAACAAACAAGAATATACGTGTCAAATACACCAGGTTCCGCCCACAAGCATTCCCAGAGCATTTAGACGGGCGTCGAATTGGGTTCCGACTTGTGTCAAAAACAGGTAACTTTTTTGTTGAGTTAAATTAGTAGCTGAAAATGCTCTAATTTCAAAAAATTGGAGTTTTGTACCCTTTCCAGACAAAACTTCAAACTTCTCATCAAACAGTTAGATTCATAGATGTTTTTCCTACATACTGAAACCCTTTTCAAACCAAAAGTCTTTAAATTAAGACTTCTAGAGTAGAAAAACTGGTTTTTTACAAAAACTGTTGAATCATTGGTTCGACGCCCAATACGGGTGTCGAATTGGGGTCCGACTTGCATCGAAAACAGGTAACTTTTTGTTGTGTCGAATTTGTTGGTGGAAATGCTCTAATTTCGGAAAATTGGAGTTTTGTACCCTTTCCAGACAAAACTTCAAACTTCTCATCAAACAGTTAGATTTTTAGATGTTTTTCCTACATACTGACACCCTTTTCAAACCAAAAGTCTTTAAATTAAGACTTTCAGAGTAGAAAAACTGGTTTTTTACAAAAACTGTCGAATCATCGGTACCTTTACCCTAATCACTTTCGACTATTAAAAAGGGTACTAGCCCTTTGAATTTCAAATCGAATGAGCCCTTTTTCAAGTTTCTATGTCAAAGATTTCAATAAAAACCTTTACTGAAAAAATATAAATGTTTTTACTTTCATAACTTTAATAAATCAAACAATATTAACATTTTGATTACTAAATATCAGTATATGTAGATTAAACTGACAATTCACATTCATTTGTATTTTTTTTTTCAGTAAAGGGCAAATTATGTTATGAATATGAATGTTTATGTCTTATGAATATAAATGTTTTTACTTTTATAACTTTAATAAATCAAATAATATTAACATTTGGATTACTAAATATCAGTAATTTGTATAGCCTACTGATAGTACTTGGTTAATTATATTTCAGTATATTTATATACTTGGTTAATTATTGTAATTTCTGTTCGTTTTGGGTTTCATTTATTTATCGATGCTGATTTGTGGTAGTTTCACGCTTGGTAGATCATTTGATTTTATTTTTGCTCATTTTTGGTTTGATGTAGTTCTTAACTTTTCTTTGAAAAACTTATTTTGTGGAAAAAGTTATTTTAAATAATTTCTGTTCGTTTTATATTGACATAGTCTTTTCAGGGGAAAAGAAATTAATTCTTTAAATCTCTTCGTTTTTTCAAGACTTTATAGTTTGGCCTGCTATTTGTATGCTGGAAAAAAAATTTCAGCAGTTTTTAACAACATACACCCTTTTAAAAGTCTGGCCACAAATAGTACTGTTTAATTTAGTTTCATACCTCCTCTAGTTGACCTGAAATGGAATACTTGATAACATTCGCAAAAAAATCTCTTCACTTTCTTTGATAGCTTGGATACGCTTACGCTATTTTGATTTGGTTAAATTTTAAGAGCAGAAATGGGAGGGTGGGAGTGAAAGGGGGATTAGTTGCCTTCAAATCACTTTCGACTATTAAAAAGGGCATCAGCCCTTTCTATTTTCAATCGAATGAGCCCTTTTCGAAGTTCCCACGACAACTCTTTTGATACGAAGTGCCCTGGTCTAAACAACAACAACAAAAAATAATGCACTATAACCACTTCGATCTTTACTATAAATTTTGATTGGATGTGTTTGGGAAAATGGTGGGCGTTAGAGGGGCATTAGTCGCTATCCAATCACTTTCAACTATTAAATAAGGCACTAGCCCTTTCAATTTCCAATTGAATGAACCCTTTTGAAGTTTCTACAACAACGCTTTCCAAAAAACCTTATATGCCCCCAGGGCATAACACACAACCCTTCCACTAAGGGCTCTGAGGGGGTTATCATCCTAAAAGACCTAATTTCCAGAACTTCCAACTACGTTGAACAAAATGGCTATCTCAAAATTTTGATTGGATGTGTTTGGCAAAATGGTGGGCGTGAGAGGGGTGTTAGTCACTATCCAATCACTTTCAACTATTAAAAAAGCCACTAGCCCTTTCAATTTCCAATAGAATGAGCCCCTTTGAAGTTTCTACGACAACGCTTTCAATAAAAGCTTTATATTTCCCCAGGGCATAACTTAAAACCCTTGCCCTGAGGGCTGTGGCGGGAGGGGCTGTCATCCTTAAAGACTTAATTTCCAAAACTTTCTATTACGTTGAATAAAATGGCTAACTAAAAATTTTGATTGGATGTGTTTGGGGAAAAGGTGGGCGCAAAACCCCTATGCCTTCCCAAGGCCAGAACAAAATTTGCCCTTTACTGAAAAAATATAAATGTTTTTACTTTTATAACTTTAATAAATCAAATAGTATAAACATTTTGATTACTAAATATCAGTATATGTATATTAAACTGACACTGCACATTCATTTGTATTTTTTCAGTAAAGTGCAAATTTTGTTCTAGTCTTGGGGGAATGATGGGCTGGGGGGGGGCTAGTTGTCCTCCAATCACTTTCAACTATTAAAAAGGGCACTAGCCCCTCCAATTTCCAATCGAATGATCACTTTTCGAAGTTTCTACGACAACTGCTTCGATACGAAGTGCCTGACTAAGAAGAAGAAGAAAAAAACACATTGTGGCCAAATTGTTTTTTACTGAAAGGGTGTGGGGAGGGGCTAGTTGCCCTCCAATTCACTTTTGACTATTAAAAAGGGTACTAGCCCTTTGAATTTCCAATCTAATGAGCCTGTTTTGAAGTTTCTACGACAACACCTTCTATAAAAGCCTTATATGCCCCCAGGGCATAACTTAAAACCCTTGCCCTGAGGGTTTTGGGGGAGTGTACTCCTCAAAAACACATTTTCTATCTTTAAATCAACTACGCTGAACAAAATGACTATCTCAAAATTTTGATGGCATGTGTTTGGAGGAATGATGGGCTTGGAGGGGGGGGGGCTAGTTGCCCTCCAATCACTTTTTACTATTAAAAAGGGCACTAGCCACTTCAATGTCCAATTGAATGAGTCCTTTTCGAAGTTTCTACGACAACTGCTTCGATACGAACTGCCCGGGTATGGAGGAAAAAATAACATTTTTTTTATATTTTGATTGGATGTGTTTGGAGAAAATATGGGCGTGAGAGGGGGTTAGTTGCCTTCAAATCAGTTTCGACTATTAAAAAGGGCACTAGCCCTTCGAATTTCAAATCTAATAAGCCTGTTTTGAAGTTTCTACGACAGCGCGTTCTATAAAAAACTTTATATGCCCCCAGGGACTAACCTAACACCCTGTTTCTGAGGGCTGGGGGGGGGGGGGGGTTTTCCTTATCAGAGGAATTAAGACAAGAACCTTAAAATGCGTTGAAAACAATTCCAATATCAATGGTTGGTGTAGTTGTTTGCTTTGACAAGGTGGGTTTGAGGCGGGGTAGTTGCCCTCTAATCACTTTCGACTATTGAAAAGGGCACTAGCCCTTTGAATTTCCAATCAAATGAGCCTTTTTTAAAGTTTCTACGACAACACCTATAAAAAACCTCATATGCCCCCAGGGCATAACTTACAACCCTTGCCCTACGGGCTTGCCCTAAGGGGGACTGTCCTCAAAAACATAATTTCTATCTGGAAATCAACTACGCTGAACAAAATGGCTTTCTCAAAATTTTGATTGGATGTGTTTCGGGAAATAGTGGGCGTGGAAGGGGTGTTAGTCAACTTCCAATCACTTTCGACTATTAAAAAGGGCACAAGCCACTCCAATTTCCAATTGAATGAGCGATTTTCTAAGTTTCTACGAAAACTTCTTCGTTACGAAGTGCCCTGCTCTAAAGGAAAAAATTAATAAATAATACATTGTGCCAACATCGCTCTTATATGCCCCCAGGGCATAACTTACAACCCTTGCCCTGAGGGCTGTGGGGGTTTGTCATCCTCAAAGACCTAATTTCCAGAACTTAAAACTACGTTGAATAAAATGGCTATCTCAAAGTTTGGATTAGATGTGTTTGGGGAAAAGGTGGGCGTCAGAGGCGGGTTAGTTGCCCTCTAATCACTTTCGACTATTTAAAAGGGCACTAGCCCTTTGAATTTCCAATCGAATGAGCCTTTTTTAAAGTTTCTACGACAACACCTTCTATAAAAAAACCTTATATGCCCCCACGGCATAACTTACAACCCTTGCCCTAAGGGGGACTGACCTCAAAAACATAATTTCTATCTGGAAATCAACTAAGCTGGACAATATGGATATCTTAAAATTTTGATTGGATGTGTGTTGGGAAATGGTGGGCGTGGAAGGGGTGTTAGTCAACTTCCAATCACTTTCGACTATTAAAAAGGGCACTAGCCACTCCAATTTCCAATTGAATGAGCGCTTTTCTCAGTTTCTACGAAAACTTCTTCGTTACGAAGTGCCCTGCTCTAAAGGAAAAAATTAATAAATAATACATTGTGGCAACATCGCTCTTATATGCCCCCAGGGCATAACTTAAAACCCTTGCCCTGAGGACTGTGGGGGAGTGTCCCCGTTTCTTGTCTCGTGTTCGAGCGTCCCCATTCTTCTTTACTTAGGCAGCGCGATCGCGCTGCCTATGATTTATGCAACAACTTTCTATATAAACCTTATATGCCCCCAGGGCATAACTTACAACCCTTGCCCTGAGGGCTATGGGGGGAGGGGTTATCATCCTAGAAGACCTAATCTCCAAAACTTTCAACTACGTTGAACAAAATGGATATCCCAAAATTTTAATTCGATGTGTTTGGCAAAATGGTGGGCGTGAGAAGGGCGTTAGTCGCTATTCAATCACTTTCAACTATTAAAAATGGCACTAGCCCTTTCAATTTCCAATTGAATGAACCCTTTTGAAGTTTCTACGAAAACGCTTTCAATAAAAACCTTATATGCCCCCAGGGCATAACTTAAAACCCTTGCCCGAAAAGGTGGGCGTCAGAGGCGGGTTAGTTGCCCTCTAATCACTTTCGACTATTTAAAAGGGCACTAGCCCTTTGTATTTCCAATCGATTGAGCCTTTTTTAAAGTTTCTACGACAACACCTTCTATAAAAAATCTTATATGCCCCCAGTGAATAACTTACAACCCTTGCCCTAAGGGGGACTGTCCTCAAAAACATAATTTCTATCTGGAAATCAAATACGCTGAACAAAATGGCTTTCTTAAAATTTGGATTGGATGTGTGTTGGGAAATGGTGGGCGTGGAAGGGGTGTTAGTCAATTTCAAATCACTTTTGACTATTAAAAAGGGCACTAGCCACTCCAATTTCCAATTGAATGAGTGATTTTCTCAGTTTCTTCGAAAACTTCTTCGTTACGAAGTGCCCTGCTCTAAAGGAAAAAATTAATAAATAATACATTGTGCCAACATCGCTCTTATATGCCCCCAGGGCATAATTCACAACCCTTGCCCTGAGGACTGTGGGGGAGTGTCCCCGTTTCTTGTCTCGTGTTCGAGCGTCCCCATTCTTCTTACTTAGGCAGCGCGATCGCGCTGCCTATGATTTATTCAACAACTTACTATATGAGCCTTAAATGCCCCCATGGCATAACTGACAACCCTTGCCCAGAGGGCTATGGGGGGAGGGGTTATCATCCTAAAAGACCTAATTTCCAAAACGTTCAACTACGTTGAACAAAATGGATATCTCAAAATTTTAATTCGATGTTTTTGGGAAAATGGTGGGCGTGAGAGGGGCGTTAGTCGCTATCCAATCACTTTCAACTATTAAAAACGGCACTAACCCTTTCAAATTCCAATTGAATGAGCCCTCTTTGAAGTTTCTACGACAACGCTATCTATAAAAACCTTATATGTCCCCAGGGCATAACTTACAACCCTTTCCCGGAGGGCTGTGGGTGGAGGGGTTGTCGTCCTTCAAGATCTTAGTTCCAAAACTTCAAATACGTTAAGTAAAATTGCTATCTAAAAATGTTTATCGGATGTTTTTGGGTAAAAGGTGGGCGTGAGAGGGGGGTTAGTTGCCCTCAAATCCCTTTCGACTATTAAACAGGGTGCTAGCCCTTTGAATTTCCAATCGAATGAGCCTGTTTTGATGTTTGGGGGAATGATGAAAAGGTGGGGAAAAGGTGGGCGTGGGAGGGGGGGGGCTAGTTGCCCTCCAATCACTTTTGACCACTAAAAAGGGTACTAGCCCTTTGAATTTCCAATCGAATGAGCCTGTTTTGATGTTTCTACGACAACGCTTTCTATATTAAAAACGTATATGCCCCCAGGGCATAACTTAATACCCTTTTCCTGAGGGTTGTGGGGGAGTGTCCTCCTCAAAAACATATATTCTATCTGGAAATCAACTATGCTGAACAAAATGGCTATCTCAAAATTGTGATTGGATGTGTTTGGGGAAATGATGGGTGTGGGGGCTTGCTGCCCTCCAATCACTTTCGACTATTAAAAAGTGTATTAGCCCTTGGAATTTTCAATCAAATGAGCCTGTTTTGAAGTTTCTACGACAACGGCTTCAATAAAAATCTGATATGCCCCTAGGGCATAACTTAAAACCCTTGCCCTGAGGGTTGTGGGGAGTGTCCTCCTCAAAAATATATTTTTTATCTGGAAATCAACTACGCTGAACAAAATGGATATCTAAAATTTTTGATTGGATGTGTTTGGGGAACGATCGGCGTGGGGGGGGTTAGTTGCCCTCCAATCACTTTTGACTATTAAAAATAGTCGAAAGTGATTGGAGGGTAAATAGCCCCCCCCCACACCAAACATTCTACAAAACACATCAAATAACAACTTTGAGATAGCCATTTTGTTCAACATAGTTGATTTCCAGATAGATAGAATGTTTTTGAGGAGGAAACTCCCCCACAACCCTCAGGGCCAGGGTTTTAATCTATGCCCTGTGGGCGTATAAGGTTTTTAATAGAAGGCGTTGTCGTAGAAACTTCAAAACAGGTTCATTCGATTGGGAATTCAACGGGCTACTGCCCTTTTTAATAGTTGAAAGTGATTGGAGGGCAACTAGATCCCCCCGCGACCATCATTCCCCCAAACACATACAATTAGAATTTGGAGATAGCCATTTTGTTTAGCGTAGGCTAGTTGGTTTCCAGATAGAAAATATTTTTTTAGGAGGACACTCCCCATAACCCTCAGGGCAAGGGTTTTAAGTTATGCCCTGGGGCCATATAAGGTTTTTATAAGAAGGTGTTGTCCTAGAAACTTCAAAACAGGCTCATTCGATTGGAAATTCAAAGAGCTAGCGCCCTTCTTAATAGTCGAAAGTGATTGGAGGGGAACTAGCCCCTCCCCTACGTCCATCATTCTCCCAAACACATCCAATTAAAATTTTGAGATAGCCATTTTGTTCAGCGTAGTTGATTTCCAAATAGAAAATTCGTTTTTGAGGAGGACACTCCCCAACAACCCTCAGGGCAAGGGTTTTAAGTTTTGTCCTGGGGTATATAAGGTTTTTATAGAAGGCGTTGTCGAAGAAACTTCAAAAGGGGCTCATTTGATTGGAAATTCAAAGGGCTAGTGCCCTTTTCAATAATCGAAAGTAATTGGAGCGCAGTTAGCCCCCCCCCACGTGTATCAACCGCCCGAACACACTCAATCAAAATTTTTACACAGCCATTTTGTTTAGTATATGCTAGTTGATTTCCAGATCTAAAATGTGTTTTTGAAACGGACACTCCCCCACAACCCTCAGGGCAAGAGTTAAGTTATGCCCTAGGGGCATATCAGGTTTTTATGGAAGGCGTTGTTGTAGAAACTTCAAAAAAGGCCAATTCGATTGGAAATTAGAAGGGCTAGTGCCCTTTTTAATCGTCGAAAGTGAATGAAGGGCAAATAGCCCCCCCCCCACGCCCATCTTTCCAATCAAAATTTTAAGATAGCTATTTTGTTCAGTGTAGTTGATTTCCAGATAGAAAATATGTTTTTGAGGAGGTCACTCCCCCAAAACCCTCAGGGCAAGGGTTATAAGTTACGCCCTGGGGGCATATAAGGTTTTTATAGAAGGCTTTGTCGTGGAAACTTCAAAAAAGGCTAATTCGATTGAAAATTCAAAGGGCTAGTGCCTTTTTTAAAAGTCGAAAGTGATTGGAGGGCAACTAGCACCCCCCCCCACGCCCATCATTCACCCATACACATCCAATCAGAATTTTGAGAGCATTTTGTTCAGCGTAGTTGATTTCCAGATAGAAAATATGTTTTTTGAGGAGGACACTCCCCCAAAACCCTCAGGGCAAAGGTTATAAGTTATGCCCTTGGGGCATATAAGGTTTTTATAGAAGGCGTTGTCATAGAAACTTCAAAACAGGCTCATTCGATTGGGAATTCAAAGGGCTAGTGCCCTTTTTAATAGTTGAAAGTGATTGGAGGGTAACTGGCCCCCCACGCCCATTATTCCCCCAAACACATACAATCAAAATTTGGAGATAGCCATTTTGTTCAGCGTAGGCTAGTTGATTTCCAGATAGAAAATATTTTTTAGGAGGACACTCCCCCACAGCCCTCAGGGCAAGGGTTTTAAGTTATGCCCTGGGGGCATATAAGGTTTTTATAAGAAGGTGTTGTCGTAGAAACTTCAAAACAGGCTCATTCGATTGGAAATTCAAAGGGCTAGTGCCCTTCTTAATAGTCGAAAGTGATTGGAGGGTAACTAGCCCCCCCCTGCGCTCATCATTCCCCCAAACACATCAAATCAAAGTTTTGAGATTGCCATTTTGTTCAGCGTAGTTGATTTCCAGATAGAAAATATGTTTTTGAGGAGGACACTCCCCCACAACCCTCAGGGCAAGGGTTTTAAGTTATGTCCTGGGGGCTTATAATATTTTTATAGAAGGCGTTGTCGTATAAACTTCAAAAAAGGTTCATTCGACTGGAAATTCAAAGGGCTAGTGCCCTTTTTAATAGTCAAAAGTGATTGAAGGGCAACAAGCCCCCCCAACGCTCATCATTCCCCCAAACCCATCCAATCAAAATTTTAAGATAGCCATTTTGTTCAGCGTAGTTGATTTACAGATAGAAAATAAGTTTTTGTGGAGGATACTCCGCCACAGCCCTCAGGGCAAGGGTTTTAAGTTATGCCCTGGGGGCATATAAGTTTTTTATAGAAGGCGTTGTCGTAGAAACTTCAAAAAAGGCTAATTCGATTGGAAATTCAAAGGGCTAGTGCCCTTTTTAAAAGTCGAAAGTGATTGGAGGGCAACTAGCACCCCCCCCCACGCCCATCATTCACCCATACACATCCAATCAGAATTTTGAGAGCATTTTGTTCAGCGTAGTTGATTTCCAGATAGAAAATATGTTTTTTGAGGAGGACACTCCCCCAAAACCCTCAGGGCAAAGGTTATAAGTTATGCCCTTGGGGCATATAAGGTTTTTATAGAAGGTGTTGTCATAGAAACTTCAAAACAGGCTCATTCGATTGGGAATTCAAAGGGCTACTGCCCTTTTTCATAGTTGAAAGTGATTGGAGGGCAACTAGCCCCCCCCCCCACGCCCATCATTCCCCAAAACACATCCAATCAGAATTTGGAGATAGCCATTTTGTTTAGCGTGGGCTAGTTGATTTCCCGATAGAAAATATGTTTTTAGGAGTAAACTCCCCCATAGCCCTCAGGGCAAGGGTTTTAAGTTATGCCAAGGGGCTATATAAGCTTTTTATAAGAAGGTGAGGTCGTAGAAACTTCAAAACAGGCTCATTCGATTGGAAATGCAAAGGGCTAGTTCCCTTCTTAATAGTCGAAAGGAATAGTAGGGTAACTAGCCCCTCCCCCGCGCCCATCATTCTCCCAAACACATCAAATCAAAGTTTTGAGATTGCGATTTTGTTCAGCGTAGTTGATTTCCAGATAGAAAATATGTTTTTGAGGAGGACACTCCCCCACAACCCTCAGGGCAAGGGTTTTAAGTTATGTCCAGGGGGCATATAATGTTTTTATAGAAGGCGTTGTCGTAGAAACTTCAAAAAAGCTCATTCGATTGGAAATTCAAAGGGCTAGTGCCCTTTTTAATAGTCAAAAGTGATTGTAGGGCAACAAGCCCCCCCCCAATGCTCATCATTCCCCCAAACCCATCCAATAAAAATTTTGAGATAGCCATTTTGTTCACCGTAGTTGATTTACAGATAGAAAATAAGTTTTTGTGGAGGATACTCCGCCACAGCCCTCGGGGCAAGGGTTTTAAGTTATGCCCTGGGGGAATATAAGGTTTTTATAGAAGGCGTTGTCATAGAAATTTCAAAAAAGGGCTCATTCGATTTGAAATTCAAAGGGCTAGTGCCCTTTTTAATAGTCGTAGGTGATTAGTAATATTTTTCGTTGTTGTTTAGACCACTTCGTATCGAGGGAGTTGTCATGGGCACTTCGAAAGGGGCTCATTCGATTGAAAATAGAAAGGGCTGATGCCCTTTTTAATAGTCGAAAGTGATTGGAGGGCAACTAATCCTCCTTCCACTCCCACCCTCCCATTTGCCCATTATTTTAAAAAAATAATTGTTTCATTAATATTAAATCAGAATGCACTGTAATAGTGATAATTCTCCACAAGGAATCTCCGCATTATCCAAAGCACGACTGAGGGTATTATGTTCAAACTTTCGAGGCTACTTCTGCTCTTAAGATTTAATCAAATCAAAATAGTGTAAGTGTATCAAAGCTATCAAAGAAAGTAAACAGATTTTTTTGCAAATGGTATTAAGTTTTCCACTTCTGGTCAACTAGAAGAGGTATGAAACTAAGTTAGACAGTAGCCTACTATTTGTGTCCAGATTTTTTAAAGGTTGCATGTTGTAAAAATTGATGAAATATTTTCTCCAGCATACAAATAGCAGGCCAAATTGTAAAGTCTTAAAAAAAAGATTTAAAGGGTTATTTTCTTTTTCCCTGAAAAGACTATGTCAATATAAAACGAACAGAAATTAATTAAAAAAACTTTCCACAAAATAAATTTTTCAAAGAAAAGTAAAGAACTCCCTTAACAAAAAATGAGCAAAAATAAAATCAAATAATCTACCAAGCTCGAAACTACCACAAATCAGCATCGATAAATAAATGAAACCCAAAACGAACAGAAATTAAAATAAATAACCAAGTCAAACTCAAAACGAGCAGAAATTAACATAAGTTGGGCTCAAAACCCCTATGCCTTCCCAAGGCCAGAACAAAATTTGCACTTTACTGAAAAAAAATCAATGTTTTTACTTTTATAACTTTAATAAATCAAATAATTTTAACATTTTGATTACTAAATATCAGTATATGTATAATAAACTGACTATGCACAGTCATTTGTATTTTTTCAGTAAAGTGCAAATTTTCAGTAAAGTGCCAACTTTTCTTTGAAAACTTATTTTGTGGAAAAAGTTTTTTTAATTAATCCATCTGATAGATCGATAGATAGCTAAACTTTTATTTTCAACAAAATTTTCATGACACTGCCAAATTTCTTTGGTATAGTCACAATAAAAAGCATTAGTCACATTATACAAGCATATTAACATTATAGTCACATTAAAATTGAATATTAAAAAAAAGCAAAAAAAAAAAACACTAGTCAATCCTCCTTATTTTCGTTGTAACTATTTACGAAACTAGGTATAAAATTTTATGCTAACCGCTGATGGGCACAGCGTACCGGCTGAAATTTCTCAACAGGCACTGCAACCCTGCGCGGGAGTCGTTTTGTTGTGGATTGAGGGGTGGAAAGGGTTTTATGGATTGGGTGGATCAGAGATTTTCTTCTGAAATCCATGCAGATTTTCTCTCTTCTTTTTTCAGAGTTTGTATTTTAAACTTTGTCAGCAGCTCTTCATACGACATTTCTGCCTCGTTTGATACTATCATTAGAGCTCTTTTCTGAGCTCTTTCCATCCTGGCGCTTTGCTCAGTCGTCAGTCCAAAATGTCATACAGGAGCTGCATATTCCAGAATTGAGCGAATAAAAGATGTAAATATTCGGAGGAGGTGATCTGTAGGGGCGCCATATTTCGACATAAGCTTGAGCATCTGCAGCCCAGCATTACTCTTTTTTACTAGATTAGATGTGTTTGCTTCCCATTTTAAATAACTGGTAATAATAACTCCCAAAAGTTTAATCTTCCTTACTTTAAGAGAATCAGAGATAGTTGGTATAAAATTTGGTTCGGAAGAATTTAAAAATAAAATAGTTAAAATTGAAGATTTACTATCATTTACTTTCATATTTGAACTGGAAGCTTTAGTCTTCACGTTATCAATTAAAATTTGAGCTTTGCTACATTCATTTGCTTCACAAATTTCTCCAAGGGTAAGGTCGTCAACATATTTCCAGCGGTCTTCACAATTATTAGCAATATCATTGATTATAACTAGAAAAAGAATAGGACCCAGAATGGTACCTTAAGGTACACCACAAAAAACTGGCTTGGGTTCAGAGAAAGACTTCTTATATTTCAAAATTTGGAACCTTTTTAGTTCAAAACTCTGAATCATTTTCACAACAGCAGCATTCACTCTAAAATCAATTAAAAGCTTAGAAATTAAAATGTTATGATCAACCAAATCGAAACACTTTTTAAAATCAATTGTTATTAAGTTTAGCCATTTACCAGGTTCATCAACATGCTTAAAAATAAAATGTAAAAGACTGACTAGATAATGGGATGTTGATGTATTCTTTCTGTTACCGTACGCTAAAACTAAGTTGGCACGTACCTTAAGGCAACGAGTCTAAAACTAAGTTGGCACGAGTAGAGGAGCTATGAACATCACAATTGAAGTCACCTATCATTAGCCAACGATACCCATGCTTTTCAATATTGCATAACAGAGTTTTAAGGGATGAACGGGCATTAGAAAACTTAGTAAGGGAAGCTAGACGTTTCTGATCGCAGGGAAGATATACATTTATAAATACAAGGTGTTGCAACAGCAGTTGCAACCCCGTTTTCCATATCTGTGTGTAACTCTTTAACTCTTTCCTTATCTCTAATTATGGCTCCATTTCTATCTGTAGCTGGGACAAGTCCGGATTGACTAATTTCGTATACATAATACTATACGAAACTAGATTATTCAAAATACTATGTATAGGCCTACTTTGAATGGTGTGTACCAAAGACATAGTAATCTAGTATATAACGTTTTGTAGCCCATAGTGGCCGAAAATTGTAAGTGTCTTAAAAGAAATAGTTATAAAGTGAGGGAAAATTAAAATTTCCAGCTGATTCAGGAATCATAGTGAGTATCTCAATTAATCACAATAGTTTAGCTTATTAAGAATATACAATGGATTTTTTTTTCAAAAGTCAAACTTAAAGCCCTTGAAGGCTGTATGGATTGAAATAAAACTGTAACTGCTTATCGGGCACTGATAAATCATTAACAGATGTTTTAAGGCCATTTAAGTAGATATTTCTGAGTGGAAAAAGGCAACTTTACAAAAAAATATATGATACATTCAACTGGGATTGTCAGATTAATATAATACATATACTGATATTTATTCTTTAAAATCTTAATAATGTTTATTTGTTACAGTAAAAAATGAGAAAAGATTTAAGCTGTATTTTGTTTTCAGTAAAGTGCAAATTGTGTTCTGCTCTTGAGAAGAAATGGGGGTTCTCAGCCCTGCTCGTGCTAATTTTTGCTCGTTTTGAGTATAATTCGGTTATTTATTGTAATTTCTGTTTGTTTCGAATTTTATTTATTTATTGATGGTGATTCGTCATAGTTTTACACTTAGAAGATTATTTGACTTTATTTCTGCTCATGTTTGGTTTTATGGTTCTTTACTTTCTTTGAAAAAAATAGTTTTATGGAAATAGTTTTTTTTTTAATTGACTTCTATTCGTTTTTTATTGAAATACTCTTTCATGAAACCAACTAATAATAATTTATATCTTTTTGGTGTTTTTCTATAAGAATTCATAGTTTGGTTTGCTATTTGTAAGTTGGAGAAACTTTTTCAACAATTTCTAATCCTGATACAAATAGTATTGTTTAACTAAAATTTATACCTTCTCAATTTGACCTGAAAAATAAAACTTATTATCAGTCCCAAAACATTCTATCTATGTTGTTTGGCAGCCTGGATACACATACACTCTTTTGATTTATTTAAATTTTTAGAGCAGAAGCAGTAATAGATGTAGCCCCCAAAGTTTCAACTTAATGCTCCCAGTTGTTCTAGAGATATTTTTGATGTGTCTTATTGGCAACCATACACTCAGTGCCTTTTGATTTAGTTTGAAAGCAATATTTAGTCTTAAAGAATAATGGCTGAATTTCATAATTGTGGGGGGGGGGGGTGACATACCTAATATACCTATAGACATAGTTGCTTGACCGTTCTATTATGCTCAACAAAATGGCTTTTTCAAATTTGACTGGATGTGTTTGGAAAAAGATTGGGCTTGGAAGAAGGGCTACTTGACCTCCAATGTCCTTTTAATCTTAAATAGAGCAACTTTTAATTTTGAATCGAATGGGCTCCTTTAAAAGTTTCTGTGATATTTCTAGCTATTGTAGTGACGCTGACCTATATGCACTTAGTTCTTTCTGTTTAATTAAAACTCCCTCTAAGCGTTCCCTGAAAGCTTAACATTAATACCCTTACCGTCATGAGTTACAGTAACTGTAGTGGTAGCAATAAAAGTATAGACATAATGCCATCTGGCTAGTTCAAAATCCTCCACAACTTACCCTTAAAGAACTAACTTAATAATGTAAGCTGTTCTTGAGATATTGTTTGTCATGTTTTTGAAAATCCACATGTTCATAGTTTGTTTTGATTTATTTAAACATCCGACCAAATACTCCTAAAAGCTCCAGCTTAATACTCTTAGCTTTCTTAGTTACAATAGTTGTTGGGGCAATATTAGCAGCATGCGCATAGTGCCTTTGATTTCTTCAATATCCCCATCAACAAACGCTGAAAGTTTGGCATAGTGTTTTTCAATTTATTTCCATACAGTTTCGATACGTTCCGACTTTTTCGCCTTAATACCCTTAGTTATATTAGCAGCAGCAGTAGTATTGTGAGTAGTAGCAGTAGCATTACAATACAAATATTTTCTTTTGATTAGTTCTTCATCCCCCATAACAAGCCCTGTTAGTTCAAATTTGCACATTCAACTGTTCCTAAGATATTGTTTGTATGCCCTCTTGACAACCTGCATTCAGTCGGCGTGTTGTGATTAAGTTCATCGCCACCCCCCCCCCAAGAAAAATATTTGAAAGTTTTTCGTTTATACCCTGAGGCATAATTATAATAGCAGTCACAGTAGTAGTATTGGTATAACTACTAGTATTATTAATTGTAATAGCAGCAGTCCTACTAGCAGCAGTCAGTTGAACATCGCTCTCATCAAATCCTGGAAGTTTTAACCTAATACAATTATGCATTGCTATGAAATTGCTGAAATGTCCTTTTGATATATTCTCTTGAAATTTTCTTCTCTATACTCTTAGCCTTAAAAGTAGTTGTAATTGAAATAGTAGTAGTAGTAGTAAATGTAGCAGTGATAGTAGTATTAGTAGCGTGCACATATTGTCTTCTGACAAAAAGATAATTATTTTTTCATTTAAAGTGGAGACAGAAAAAATGATATCAAATTCCGTGGGAAACCATTGAAATATTTTGATAAACCCAGGGCCCCTCCATTGGGACTAGTTCATTGTCTCGGGTATTTTGCGATTTCTCATAGGCTACTGGCCTAGTTTGGCTCCCTTTTAATTAGATTCTTTGGATATTTTGAATTCCACGGCGAATCTATGACTCATTTTTCCAATAATTTGAGGTATATCTGAATAATTTCGACATTTTTGTTGTTGTCTTTGTACCCCTTGTACTCATACCCTAATTTTTTTTTTTCAAGGAACAATAAGCTGTTTAACATTATTTTGCGTGTTCGTTTGAACCATATAGTGACATAGTTAATTATTAAGTAAATTATTTTTTAATGTAAAGTTGAGACGGTATCCAGAGGGGGGGGGGTTGGGAGGTATTACATTTAAATGATAATATCTCGATTTTTTTTGTTGAAAGCAGGGATGCCAAAAAAATATTTTTTTTTTTTTAATTTTAAAGCAGAGAGGGCATCCTATCAAGGTGGTATCCAGAGGGGGGGATAGGGAACTATCATATTTAAATGATAATACCTCGAATTTTTTTTCTTTTTTGAAAGCAGGGATGCCAAAAAAATATTTTTTTTTTAATTTTAAAGCAGAGAGGGCATCCTATCAAGGTGGTATCCAGAGGGGGGATAGGGAACTATCATATTTAAATGATAAATGATACCTCGAATTTTTTTTCTTTTTTGAAAGCAGGGATGCCAATAAGTTAATTATTATTTTTGATTTAAAGCAGAGGCGGTATCTTATCAAAATGGTATCCAGAGGGGGGGGGCATGGGGAGTTATTATATTTAAATGATAGTACCTTGATTTTGTTTTTTTTTTTAGTGAAAGCAGGGATGCCAAAAAGTTGAAAAGCTGACAAACATTAACAAGATTTTTGAGAGATATACTTGATACACTACTTTTACAGTTTTATCATCCAAAGAAAAAGGGACTTATTCCCCCGACCCGTTTTTTCTTTTTGATGTAATGAGTTTACTATGAAAACATTTATTCATATGTACGACACGGAATAACTCTAAAACGAAACGGTCTGACGAAAGCGATGTCGACATCCCCACCTAACGTTGAGCTCGAGTGAAAATGGCGCCCTTGGTCCAGTGCCCAAGTTACATTAAAAAGCCGGGTCATAATAAAAGCTTTCAATTTGGGAGGTTCATGGAAGAGTCTTTGACAGTCTTATGACCTCAGGGTACTAGATGTTGCAACGTTCTTACGTATCTACAGTGGCTTAAAAAGTTCTATCACCCCAAAAACGATGACCGGTCTTCCCTCATTGGCGCGGCGCCGGGGTCTAGTGACAACACCCCCCCACAGCCCTCAGGGCAAGGGTTGGAAGTTATGTCCTGGGGTCATATAAGGTTTTTATAGAAAGCGATTTTTTAGAAACATCGAAAAGGGCCCATTCGATTGGAAATTGAACGGGCTAGTGCCCTTTTTAATAGTCGAAAGTGATTGAAGGGCAACTAACCCCCCTCTCACTTGCACCATTTCCCCAAACACATCCAATCAAAATTTTGAGATATCCATTTTGTTCAATGTAGTTGAAAGTTCTGGAAATTAGGTCCTTAAGGATGATAACCCCCTCAGAGCCCTCAGGGCAAGGGTTGTAACTTATGCCCTGGGGGCATATAAGGTTTTTATAGAAAGTTTTGTCGTAAAAATTTAAAAAAGGGCTCATTTGATTGGAAACTGAAAGGGCTAGAGCCCTTTTTAATAGTCAAATGAATTTTGAGCAACTAACCCCCCTCTCACGCCCACTATTTCCTCAAACACATTCAATCAAAGTTTAGAGATAGCCATTTTGTTCAATGTAGTTGAAAGTTCTGGAAACTATGTATTTGAGGATGACAAACCCCACAGAGCCCCCAGGACAAAGATTGTAAGTTATGCCCTGAGGGCAATTACTGTCCTTATAGAGAACGTTGTCGTAGAAACTTCACAAGCGGCTCATTCAATTAAGAATTGAGACGACTAGTTTCATTTTTAGCAGTCGAAAGTGCTTGGAGGGTAGCTAACCCGCTTCTGACACTCGCCATTTTCCCAAATTCATCTAATCAATTTTTTCAGATAGCCTAGTCATTTTGTTGAGCGTCATCGAAAGTTCTGGAAATTAGGTCTTTGAGGAAGATACTCCCCCAGAGCCTTCAGGGCTAAGGTTGTAAGTTATGCCTTAGGGGCATATAGTTTTATTGAAATCTTTGTCGTAGAAACTTGAAAAAGGGCTCATTCGATTCGAAATTCAGACGGCTAATGCCATTTTTGATAGTCTGATGTGATTGGAGAGCAACATACCCCCCTCTCACGCCCACCATTTCCCCAAAAACATCCAATCAACATTTTGAGAATGCAATTTTGTTAAACGTAGTTGAAATTTCTGGAAATTAGGTCTTTGAGGATGACAACCCCCCTACCGCCCTCAGAGCTAAGGTTGTAAGTTTGGCCCTGGGGGCATATAAGGTTTTTTTTAAAAATTTCAAAAAGGGTTCATTTGATTGGAAATTAAAAGGGCAATCGCCCTTTAAATTTTTTGTGGAAAGGATAGTTGCTTAACTTCAGAAGAGGCTCAGTCTCTCCCCCTGAAAAAGACTATGTCAATATAAAACGAACAGAAACAAACTCCATTAAACCAAAAACGTACAAAAATAGAATCAAATAATTTACCAAGCATACAACTTCCACAAATCAGTATCAATAAATAAATGAAACCCAAAACAAACAGAAATTAAAATAAGTCAAACTCAAAACGGGCAGAAATTAATCTGAGTATGGTTCTAAACCCTATGCTTGTTAAAAGCCAGAATATAATTTGTACTTTACTGAAAAAATTCTTTTAAATGTTTTCACTTTTATAACTTTAAGAAATCAAAAATTAATTAAAATTTTAAGGAAAAAATATCAGCATATGCATATTAAACTAACAATGCACATTTTTTCTGTAAATTCATTTGATTTTTTTTCAGTAAAGTACAAATTATATTCTGGCTTTTAGAAAGCATAGGGTACAAAAAGACGAAAGGTGTTGAGTTGAAAATTAGGTAAACGCTGAGGGGCTTAAAATTGTGGCTGCAAATGCAACTTGCTGTGAATGTGACTTAGGCAACTTCGACTGCGACAACTTGCAACTGTGACTGCAACTGCTTTTCTAGAAATGATGACGTACAGTAAAGTTTGGACAAATTAAAACCCAACATGAGCATGCTGTTTACCAAAAGAGCTCATCAGCACCATTTCAGGGACAGCCGATGGTATTAGGTTGAAATTTGTAGTGCATGCTGAAAAGTGCTTCTAGGTCAAAGGGCATAACCTGTCTTTTTTAAGCTCTCAAATTTTAGGCATTACTGGTCAAAATTATGAAAGTTTGTTCAAATTAATCACAAATCTATTACTATGACTCTAGGAGTGCTGAGCCTTACGCAGCCCCCTGAGAAAAGATGGTAAGACATTTACTGAGTAGTTTATTTATACTGCAGTTTTTTCTTCATTTATTAGACTATATGCTCTAATTTGCTAATTCAGTTTTATCATGAATGAAATGGGTGATAATATTTGGCGTTTATCTTCACACTAACAAGTCTTCATATTTTCGCTACAACCAAGGATACCAAGGAGAATCATAAAGAGCTGTTTAAGAGTTCATTTGACAGCTAATTTTTGTATTTACACGTTTTTCAAAATTCTACTTGATAACACAATCATAAAGTGCCGTATGCCACCCATAAATGGGACTTTTAGTACTAGTAAGAAGTGGTAAAACTAGTCGGAAGCAGCAGGCTACTGTAACATCGTAAAGAGATGATTAACGTCTAATTTTTAAACTGTTGATCATATCTACGTGTTCTTTGAAATTTTACATCGATAATTCTACCATAAAGTAGCTTATGCCACTATAATAGTATGTTTGGTGCAGTGTTCGGAGTAGAAATGCCGGAAAAGTATAAAAAAGGAATCATTTGAAGTTACAAGGTCAAAACCAATAACCAGAGGCTTACATCACCTACTTTTTTGTGCAAACCACTCATCTCCTTAGCAAACACGTAATTAGCCTATAAAATCTAAGATTTCTTTAATTTCTTTCCGATTTCCAGAAAATATACATATTCTATATAGGATAGTATTTTGTAAAAAACAGTATTAGCTATCTTTCTAAATAATTTCTAAATATACAACTACTAAAAATATTCTATAAAAAATAAATTGCCAGAGTATTAAATCATCAATTCATAAGAATTCGGAAGGGAGGATTTTTTTTTTTTTTAGTGCTCAAGGGGTGTTTTTTTTTTCATTTTTTTCAATGAAAACTCAAGAAACAGATTTTCAATAAAAATAATAATACTAATAAAGTTTTTTCAAAATATAAGAAAGAGGATAATATCCCACTCCCCTGAATCCCTCCCCCCAAATAAATTTAATGATTATTTAAAAAATAAAGTAAAATTCAATGTTTCAAAAGATCTTGCTATGGTTTTATCTTATTAGTACAGTGTTTAAATCGATGTTTGTAATTTGTTACATCCTCATCAATTTCTTGAAGCTCTCAAATCAGAGTCTTTCTCTTTGTGTAAAAAATAAATTATAACTGATTATTTTTATTGTTTTTATTAACCAAAGAAAATATCTATCAGTTTACTCTTATTATGAGTAGAATAAGAACAGAAAGAGAGTGGAAATTTTTTTCTTGATGCCAGTTTACTAGAATGTTTTTTTAGAAGCCAAATTTTTTTTATCGAACAGAGCAATTGAGCCCTTGCAGAATTATGATCAATCTTTTTCGCCAAGTGATCGAGAGGTAATTCTAGAGGAAACTCCAACCAGGATGTCTGCAACAGCTTTTAACTCTGAAAGTAGTAGCAACAAAGGTACGTTTTGAATGTAATATTTTTCTTTTTATTTCTTGTCTATTGATTCCTCTTGACCCAATGAATTGGGGAGTAAGGCTGTTAGAAAATCGAAAAATGTTTTGGGGCGTTTTTGGTCTCGACCGCCGTGGAAGGGTGACTATACCTCTTATATAAGACCGACGAATCTGTTGCATCGAATTAAAACAACGGTAAAAGTATTTTTTGATTTTTAAAGACTGTGCTAACTTAAAGACTAGAATGTTATATCTGTCTCGTGTCAACTTTAGTCTTATGAATAACCTTAAAAATCTTAAATAGAAAGACTAGAAGGCATGAAAAATGTACTCGCCTGTGATAATTAAAAGTGCAATATATGTCATTTTGGTGAAAAATGAGTATCGTTACGAAGATAAAAAAGTGACATACGAAGTTTTGACTAAAGAGAATTATCTTATGAAGCTATAATGGCACTTGTCTTCTTTTTTGTCAAGGAGAAAGGAAAATATGGTACGCCAAAAATGAATTAATTTTTAAATACACAATAAAGTTAAATAACTTTGAATTCACTCGGAATATTTCTGACTAGGTTTGGCTAAGACCCGGCAAACTCTTCTGGGCATAATTCAAACATTAATTTAAGGATCCGCCTTTCTTCTCCCACTAGATCGAATCAACAAGATCCCTAAATGGCATCACTAAGACATTAGCCTCGTAATTCTAACCAATTGTATTAATACTCGACAACCTCTTTTGCTTGAATTTGGGTACTCCCCCCTCAAATAGGTTGGGTCGACTAAAAAGTCCCAAGGGACAGAACTTAGGCACCTGACTTTGTACAAAGTTTGGTTATTATTCTACAAGAAATTGTGTTGTACAGGCGTAACAAAAAAAAGTTAGGGATGCCTTTCCTCCTAATAGCAGGCACGTTGGGGCTGCTTCCCTTTCTCTCCCTTCAAAATTAACCCCAATAAGTGTAAATATAATAGAATTTCTTATTATTCACCTAAATACGTTTCACCAAGTTTTGCCATGGTTGCAGCAGCAGCTACAACCTAGTAAAAAGCAAACCACAGCCTATGGTAACCTAAAGTTAAAAAAACGCGTTTTGAAGAAATCTGCCTAGTAACGAAAATTGCCATTTGACACTGAATCAGGAATAGTAACTATTATTTTGGTTCGTCTTAAAAATAAAAGTTTATTGCGAAAATAAATTTATGGTTATTTCGTACAAAACCTAAAACCCCTTGAAAATGGTGTCAGATCAAAATGAAAAGTGTAAAAAATCAAAATGAAAAGTTTCATAAATCGTTGTTTGACTATCAAGCACTAGCAGATTACTGTAATATCGTACAGAGTTGTATGAGAGGTAATTATATAGCTCTTGATCATATCTAGGGGCTCTTGGTAAATTAATCTTGATTTTTTTCTAAAACGTCGTATGGCACTAAAAAAGGCATTCTTTTGTGCAGTTTCTTAAGTAGAAATGCCAAAAATCATTAAGAGATCCGATAAATTTTACATGGACAAAAAACAATAGCCAGAGGTCTGCAAAGCCTGTATTTATCGCAAACCTCATTCACTTCAGCATTTTCACAAACAGCAAACCCTATATAAAATTTGCCTATTTTCCTTCAATTTTCACAATTCCTATGAATTCCAATATTTGTACAATATTTTGTAATTTTTTATTATTTTTTTTATCCTCCTTTGCTCCTTCCCAAAATTCTAGTTTGAGTTCTCTTGGCCTTTTTAACACCTCCTAATGATTTCAGTTTGACATTTCAAGCCAATCCTGAGAGTTTACAAGTAATTTAGAAATGCTAGAGTATTTAACATCCTTTGATTGCATCAAGCACGCTTCTAGCAAGGTATAAGTTCAGAGACACTATTTCTATATGGGCTGTCATAGCAGCATGTTTACAATATCTTAGGCAGGGCTTTGGTGATGAAGTTAAGACCTGGTAATTTTCAAAACCTTGTCTCCAAGAAAACAACTTTCATGTGCTCCTAGTCAGCTCAATAGTGCAAACATTCCCCTGGGGCATTCCACCCCTAGCGGCGGAGAAACAGGTCCTGAAACGAGTTTTATAAACACCCAAGGTATCAATGTTTCTTGACAATATTATGTGATTTCTATTATTTGTGTCATAGCTATTGTATTCAAGATTTTACTTTGGAAACTTTTTTTTTTCTCTTGTTTGTTCTAGAAACAATTCTTTGGGACAATACTACTTTTAGAGAATAAGGGTTTGATATCCATTGGAAAAACTTTACCTTATTACTGCGAAATACGAAATGTTAAAAATGATCAACAGATTAATACATCATTTATTACAAATTTGCTTACAGGACAATGAAGCTACAAGGTTAGTAGTCCATATATTTTATTTTAAATGAAAAAAAACCTTGAGGGTGAGTCCTCTCTTCATATTAATCCAAGTGGATCTTTGACAAAGCCTATGAAAAACTTGCCCTTAGAAACGCATTTCTAAGGGATTCTGCAGCCCTTATCATGGTCTCCCAAAAAGGAAGAGGGGCAGGAAGTCCTTGAAACCTCCCCAAAAAAGGGCAAAATAAACCAAAGAGAAGCCTAAAACAAACCAAAGAGAAGCCCAAAACAAACAAAAGGGGAGGAGGTGGTGTAGGAAAAAGTCATGTATGGATGACAATAAAAATGAATTAAAAAAGAAAAAGGGTGAGTCCACAGTTTTTTTTTACACCAGGATTTAGCTTTGGGAAATGGGTGAAAATTTCAGCCTGGGTGTGTACAAGAAGGCTAAGGGGGTTGAGGTGAAATTTAAAGCCATGAGGCTTGTGTTGATCTAAATCAAAAGAAACTATGTATCTAAGTTATCAAAAACTTGAAACTTTAAGGGCCAGCCACTTTTACTACCGCAATTGTGGCTGAAAATACAGTTTGTTGTGACTATGAATTTGGCCACTTTTGACTGTAATAACTTGCAACTGTGACTGCAAATGCTGCTGCATCTACCTGTGACTACTTTCAGGAAATATTAGGGTATATATTAAATAAAATCAAAACACACCAAGAGAATGCTGTTTCTCAATAGAGCTCATCAACAACATCTCAGGAACGCTTCAGGGGATTCAATTGAAACTTGCAGGGCATGTAGAACAGTGCTTTGAAGGGCAAAGCAATCCTTTACACAAGACCACCTTTTTTTGACTTTTGTTTCATCCGGGAAGGATCGTATTTCCCCCGACAGAGACTAGTAGTTGTAAAATCTTAGGAATGAGACTCGTTTGAAATTAAAGCAAAATAGCTTGTGCTATTTTACTTGACAAAAGAGAAACAACTGCCAGAACAACGCAATGTTATTTATAATTTTGTGCTATCAAATACAAATGTTTTCCCAAAGAAGGTCAAAATCTAGTAATTGGAGGTTCTTAACCGCAAACAATTTTTTTTTTTCCCCACAGCCTTGACAGTCCACAGTAGAGTATTATTTTCTTATATTTTGTGCCGCAAAGCATAAATCTTTGCCCAAAAAGGGTCGAAATACCTCGACACGATAAATAAAAAAGTCTTTTTTTATTGAAGTTTGAAGTTTTTTTCTTAGATTTATTCCGTATATTATACAAAACAATCCAAACTCATTTTAAAAACAAATTTTTCTTACGGAAATGAAGAACCAAGTCAAAGCTCAAAGAGATTACAGATTATTGCTTTGACAAATTATAAATGTGCAAGATATAAAAAAAATACCCCATAGAAAGTAAAATACCCCCTCCCCCTTAACTAAAGATACGTTAGATAATTTCAACCCGATAAAATCCCCTCCCCCCGACAATTCCCCTCAATATGTAAAATTGACTCGGCAAAGAGAAATTAAGACAAATAAAAAGAGTTATGTATAAGAATTCTGGCATATTTCCCCAGTGTAAAATTTTCCCTGGAAAGATCACCCCCCCCCCGAAACTTCTCTCCTTATGGAAAATTCTCCCTGTTGTAGTTCACACAGGAGAAAATTCACCTCTCTCCCCAAAAAATGTATGTACACTTTCAAAAAACAAATATTATACGTGAACAATGAGCAAATTGCATGACATATAAGCCTTTTCCCGGAGGCTGTCTGGGTTCATGTCATACCCAGAGGCATAGTTACGGAATGTTTCAACTATGCTAAAAAAAAGAGGCTATCTTAAAATTTTGAAAATTTTGAGTGTAGGAAAAAAGAGGGGTGGGAGAGGGGCTAGTTGTCTTCTAATCTTTTTGGTCAGCGATTGATCAGCGATTTCTTGCCGAAAGATTCAAAATGTACAAACATATATATCAAAACACGGAATTTTCGATACTTGCCTGTCGATAATTTTCGATACTTGCCTGTCGATAATTTTCGATACTTGCCTGTCGATACTTATACTTACCTCTTCGGCTGTAAGCGTCAAAATTACTAATTTTGTTTCTTCTTTTGCAGATTCAGCACCTCTAGATAGATTAGAAGAATCTGACAGAAGGTTACTTCATATTATTAAGGACTTGGAAGAGTTAACAGAAAAATTTGACTCTCGAGTTATATATTGTGGAGAATTGCAGTTACATCGAGACTATCAACAGAGGATTGAAATGTTATATGAAAAAAATAGGAGAATTAAGGAGTTAACTACCAAATTTGAAGGCCAAGTCGTCACACAGTTAATTCAAGAAAACCAAAGAAAAATAGAGGAA
This sequence comes from Artemia sp. Qi Xiang Cuo, assembly GCF_049724085.1. Classification (NCBI taxonomy): domain Eukaryota; kingdom Metazoa; phylum Arthropoda; class Branchiopoda; order Anostraca; family Artemiidae; genus Artemia; species Artemia sp. Qi Xiang Cuo. The sequence continues at coordinate 51,197,390 of NC_142808.1, forward strand.
ATAACTGAAAAACTGATTGGTAAGGATTTTTAATAAATAACATTGGAAGTATATTTACGGCTGAAAAGTAAAGACCTGAATTAAAACCTGATTTCAGAATTTTCAGAAAAAAAAATTTATAACTTAGGGATAAAAGCTGCTTGCACAGGGAAAACATTATTTTCGGTACTTTCGCATTATCCGGGCCTCTCTAAAAAGTCAAGTTTGGTTAATGCTAATGAAATATAGTAAAATAGGATGAATATATAATAGTTTAGAAACAAATTTGAGCTGTATATTTGCCTATTAGGGGGGTGGGGGGGGGGGGTGGGGGTGTAAAGCATTGCATATATTAGATACGTACCCTAACCTAACCTAGGTACCTTTCCCCCTCCTAAAATCCAAAAATCCACAGTTTAATATCTTATGCGCAATGCAAACCACGCTGTCATTGCCTAGTCTACAGCGGTCATCATGTCAAAAACGGGTTTTATCATTGCCTTCTCTATAGTGATTAAGCCGAGAGGCCCGGATAATGCGAAAGTACCTTATTTTCTTATAAATATGTTATTCAAAATCATAGGAAATGACTGTTTTACTGAAACATATTACTATTGAACATAATATTTCCTACCAATATGCTCATTATAAAAAATTGCAAGTAAAGAACACCTTTTAACACCTTTAATATCACAGCAAAACTCTAGGAACAACCTTTTAATGGCAGTGGAATCTCTTACTTTTAATTTCTGCGGAATCTTTAACGACGATGGATGATACTGTGGGTCACATTATTGGTGACTGGAAAAAATTGCGAAAGGCAGTGTATTAAGACTGTATGTTTGATAAATGGCAGGAGTGTCTAGTGAGGGAGGCGTGTTTTTTTTTATTTTTTTTTTTTTTTGTTTTTCAATTTATGAGAATTGTTTGTTGTTTTTTTTTCAATTGCCTTGACGTTAGGACTCTTGAAAAAGTAATGTTTTGCCATTAAAGAATTTGTTATCATTGTTGTAATTAACAAATCTCGAACCTGCTTGGAGATACCTGACTACACCTGACTATTTTATACTCGTTTATATTTAAAATTTGAAAATTTATGCCAAAATCTGGCAAAGTAGTAGGCATTATACTATTCATTGTTTTGATTTGATCCGAAGCTTTAGATGGCACTTTATCACAAAAAGTTTGTATTTTTATGTGTCAATGTCCAGAATGTCCATTCAACATTCTTATAAATTTATAATTAAAACAAAAATAAAGTGCGATGAAGTACACAACCTATGTAATTAGTTTAATTAGTAATTAGTATAAAGTGGGAGCTAAATTCTAGAAATAACCAATATCCAATTAATTGATTGTTTGAATTTTTAGAAAATCAAGGATTATGTCTAGAAACAAATCACTGGATAAGCGTGCATAAGATTAGGACTTGAGTGGCTATTTTTACTATTTAAAGAGTTTCTAAACTATCTAACAGTAAATATGAGTGGTTGTTTGTAATAATAGAATATAATTTTTTATCAAAGGAATGTTAAGGATAATGCATCATAGCGTTCCTTCATTATTCTTTTTGGATATTTTAGTACATGCTGACTAGAATGCTGTGTGTAAAAATTCCAAATGATAGGAGTGTTGTTGTTTTACTGGAAATTTTCACATTAGATAATCTTAAGGTTTTGATCTTTTTAAAAAGCTTAAAAAATGGGAAATTTATTTTAAGGGTTATTTTCAGTTATTTTGATTTCTCTTCTAGAGCCAATTGGGATTCAAGAAAAGGATGGTGCAAGTCGTAAACTGAAGGAAGCCGATAAAAGTGGTGTGAACGAAAAAGTTTTAAATTCGTTAGAAAATATTGACGGGGAAAATTCATCTTTGCAAAGCATTGCTGGTAGAATACCTAAAGTAGTTACAACCAGGTATGTGCCGAAGAAAAGTTCTAATGGCGAGCTTGTGGAAATTTTAGGTAAATTTAAACCAGGTGTGCCTGATTTAGCTAAAAAAAGAAAATTAGTCATTCGCGTGGTTCCAATTCCTGTGGCTACTAACCCCAAAGAAGTCGTTCTACCCTCACAAGAACTTGCAACGTCTTTGAATACTCCTTTCATGTCGTCATCAGAAACTGGACCAGAAACTTCACCAAAGTCAAGTGAGTATTTTACACGACAAATTTTACTTTTATTTAACGTTACTATGGATCGGAATGATCGATCATTTTAGCAGGTAAAAGGGTGTTAGGAGGTCTGGAAATAGTAAAAATAAAACATTTTTTCCGTGAACGTTTGCAAACTTGACCCTAGAGTACTAAAGGGGGTACCGAGGAACATTACTACTAAAGTTGGGTAAATTATACCCCTTGATCTTTGACATGGATGATCTCGGCTAATGCTTATAAGAAATGACCGTGATTAAAATCAGACAAAAAAAGTAGACAATTCTCTTCTCAACCACTGATTTTCCTACATATTTTGGCTATTCGGCTCCATACTACAGGCAAAATAATGATATGTGTTCGCTAAAAATGGTATCCGGCATGGGATAATAAAAGCAGAGCCAGATTGGTAGAATTTACCCACTCACCGTTTTTATCTCTGTTTGTGTTGAGTTCTGATACAACCCAAGCTGATCGACTAGCCCAAAATGTTTTTTCAACTGACAAAGAAAATTGTTTCTTATGGAAGTAAAGAGTGAAGCTTAAACATGAAAGTCATAAAGATTAGATAAACCAGCTAAATTCAACTTAAAGAAACCCATTCCTGATATTTTACAATATATTTTCAGGTTCACAGAACTGGCATGTTTCTCATGTTCATTTAGAGCAAGCAACAGCTGTAGAATTTTCGTAAAGTTTTATCTTTTACAAGGAGGCATGAGCCTTAAGTACTCATTTGAACTCAGAACGTATTCCAACGTAATTAAAAAAATTCAAAACAATTCAAAAAAGCTAAAATAAATCATAAACAAAAGTGAAAACTAAAATAAATTGCGATACTGCTAAAACAAATTAGCGGCTTTCAATGCAATTACGGAAGACAGAAGAAAGTTACATGGAAAGGCTTCTCTATTTTCTAAAATAGAGAAAATTAATTTTCTAAAATTCTTTTGTATGTTTAGTAGAAGATATGTGTCCAAGAAACAAGGTAGAGCTCATTCGATGCGGTTTGACTGTCTAGAAGAATCTTTATAAAATCCTACTAGCTTCTCTTTTATTCTAAATGGGGGGGGGGTACTCCCCCCACTATATACTGGAAACTAGAGGAACATTTATCCCTTATTTTTGTAAATACAAAGCCAACATTTAAAAATAAATTAACAAAATTCATTATCTTACATTAAAATTGAAGTATGGTTTCAACATGGTTTATTTTAAGACAATTTCTTATTTTCAAATTGAAAAAAATTGACTTCCTATAAATGAGAACGATAGTTCAAGACTAAAAATTTAAACTCTAAAAATTGATACCGCAACTGTTTTCACAAAAAGAATGTAAACGCTTCTAATATGGAGTTAAATATTAATGGAGTTATATACATGATAATAAATAGATAATGAACTTTTAAATGATGCTAAACAATGGAAATGGAGAAATATTGGTTATAATACCTGTAGTTATTCAGTTGAGAAGGCCTTTTTTTTACGGATTGTGACTTCATATCTAAAAGAAGAAATATTTTTGTTTTAATTTTTGTTCTGAAGAATATTGATTCCGTAACTGTTTTCACAAAAGTAATGTAAACACCTCTAATAAGGTACAGAAAATGGGAAAACATAACGCTTTCATCGGAGTTACGTTTAAAAATGTGCAACTATAGATACATGTATGTAACTATTTATGCCATATGTAACTCTATGTAATTAACTATATTTACAATACAAATTATTGAGGTTGTTCGGTTCAAATACTTTCTATTTATTATTCTTCTATTTCTTTCCGATGAAACTACCCGCCTCCGCCTATCCAATTTATAATTAGATATGTTCCCAAGTTGGGATTTTCACCTGATTAATTTTTTTATTTTAGCACTACATACATCTTATAAAAGTTCATATACGTACAAGCTGTAGAGAAGAACAAATGTATTAAATCGAAGACAATCAGGACAATCTTGCCCCAACGACTGAGGGGGGTATTAATTCTCAGAAACACACTTATTGGACCTTTCAAATATGCTAAACAAGATGACAGTTTCAAAATTTAAATAGAAAGTCTTGGGAAAAAAGTTATGTGAGAGGGGGGCCTATTGTGTTCAAATCACCTCTGACTTTTAAATACAACACTCAAAGTTTCAATTTCCAATCGAATGAGCCCCCTTCTGATGTTTTTCCGACATTTCCTTCAACAAATTTTTGGTGAAAAAAGAACAATACATTTTGACGGCTCTTTTCTAAGGCATTACTGTGCTGGTCATAAAATACTTTTTTGTTTGCTAAATTGAAAGCTGAATATATTTTCACTATAAACCCAGGTCTATTCCAAAAACCATATAAAAGGCGGCAGCGAGGCATTCTTTGTATATTAAGTTCACTTTTTGCTCGTATCAGAACAAACTAATTTTAAAGTTAATATAAATTTAACTAGGACTGAAGAATAGAAGAAGATTTTAAATTGTCAATACCAATTGAAGCATATTATATCTTTTACATAGCTCTGTATGAGTCTTTCAAGTTTCAAGTGTGATCACAAAGATTTTTCTATTAATTCAACTCTACTTACTCTGTGAAACGAAACTAATAGGAAATTATTATTTTTGTTTCCTTTTTATTTAATCTACTGCTATTAGGTAAAATAGATCCCAATCAGGGAATAGTTATCAAGATCTCACGTTTACATTTATAATTGTTATATTGCCTCTTTTCTTAATTTTTTTTATTTAATTATAATAAAACGGTTTCTTTTCTGTAGAGAGGAGATGTTCTACCTTGAGCAGATCTGATGTTTTGAACCAGCACAAAATCTTTGGCCCAAAACCAATTGTTGTGCTGAAAAACCTGAAAGAGAAGGTTATAGAAGAAGAAGCAGATGCCATCAGTGAAAAATCATTTAAATGTAATGCATGTAGTAGATGCTTTCCGAAATCAAGCGAATTGATTGTGCACCAAAGAATGCACACAGGTGTGAAGCCATTTAAATGTGACGTATGCAACAAATGCTTCTCTGTATCAAGCAGTTTGATTAAGCACAAGAGAGTACATACAGGTGAAAAACCGTTTAAATGTGATTTTTGTAAGAAATGCTTTTCTCAATCTTACAATTTGATTAAGCACAAGAGGGTACATACAGGTGAAAAACCGTTTAAATGTGATTCATGTAACCAATCCTTTTCTCAATCTAGTCATTTGTATTATCACAAGAGAGTACATACAGGTGAAAAACCGTTTAAATGTGACGTATGCAACAAATGCTTCTCTGTATCAAGCAGTTTGATTAGGCACAAGAGAGTACATACAGGTGAAAAACTATTTAAATGTGATTTTTGTAAGAAATGCTTTTCTCAATCTTACAATTTGATTGAGCACAAGAGGGTACATACAGGTGAAAAACCGTTTAAATGTGATTCATGTAACCAATCCTTTTCTCAATCTAGTCATTTGTATAATCACAAGAGAGTGCATACAGGTGAAAAACCGTTTAAATGTAATGTATGTAATAAATGCTTTTCTGAATCTGGCAGTTTCATTAAACACCAGACAGTGCATACCGGTGAAAAACCGTTTAAATGTGATGTATGTAATAAATGCTTTTCTGTATCAAGCAGTTTGTACCAGCATAAAAGACTACATACAGGTGAAAAACCGTTTAAATGTGACGTATGTAACAAATGCTTCTATGTATCAAGCAGTTTGTACCAGCATAAAAAACTACATACAGGTAAACAAAACGTTTAAATGTGACGTATGTAACAAATATTTTTCTAGATTTGACCTTTTGAACCAGCACGAGCGAGTGCATACAGGTGAAAACCTGTTTAAATGTGATATTTGTAAGCAATACTTTTCTCACTCTAGCAATTTGAATTTGCACCGAAGAGTGAAAAACCGCAATTTGTGAAAAACCGTTTCAATGTGATGCATGTTACAAATGCTTTTCTCAATCTAGAAATTTGATTAAACACCAAATAACACGCAGGTGATCCACTGTAAGCTGTGTTTAATTGAGATGTTCTTGGATTGTTTTCAAATTTTTTTGCCAGTTGCCATTGAAAACCTAAAATTGGTGAAAAGTTAATAAAAGTTGTATGCCAAATCTGTAATCTTTTGTGTATGACCAGGGGTTGTATCCACCCACGGGAGAGTTTGAAGGGCAAAATTGCAGTTAAAGTGGAAGCAACTCCGAGAATTTCTAATAAATATAAATTTTGGGGATCCAGTATATTGTTCCGATCAAAGGAGGATATTAGCTCCAATAATTGGAGACTTACACCAATTATTATTATATTTTAAAGATTTGGAATTCGTTCTAAACTGCATAAGTTTACACTGACTCTAACAGTCTAAGAATGTAAAATCACTAGAGTTCTAATAACTAATTTTAAATCTTATTTGCCATAGCTGGCAATTGTTTTTCAGATCGAATCAACCAGAAATCAGGAAACAACCACATAATGTAATGCAAAGGCAAAGAGTAGCGCTTTGAAACAGAAAAACTGAGCTTTGAACTAAAATCTAAATTTTCGCAGGAACGAGAGTAAATCATAGTCACTTCTAACGGCTGAGAAAGGACTGGATTTAGCTGTTCCAAAGATTCTACCCAAGGATAGTTCCTCAACGATAGTTGGATAGTCTATCCAAGGATAGTATTCAAGGATAGTTGCCAGTGTTTGTATGACTTATCTTGATATACCCAGATAGGTCTCTTTTTACTGGTTACTGATTTATTGTACAAAGCAAAACAGCTAGAAGCTGTCAAAATTGGATAAAAGAGATCATAAGTAGAAATTTAAACGAGTTGGAAATCTAAATGAGGTTTGAGACGAACTAGGTGGCGAATTAAGGTGCAACGATGTGTTACGCTCATTACATTTGTTCCTTCTTCGAGTTGTAAGTAGTAGTCGTATGAATACCTTAGCTGCTTGCTTTTGACCTTGTTTATACATATTTAAAAAAAACAATGTATCCTGATGGAAGTAAAGAGCAAAGTTGAAACTTAAAAATGAAAAAAGATTATTGTTTCACAGTCTATCTAGCCAATATTGATAAAACTGGGGCAAACAAACCAATTGATGATATTTTCCTACGTGTGTATGATTAAAGAAAACTAGGACTTTGCTGAAAGTCCTAGTTTTTTTTTGTATTTTTGTTTTTTTGTTTTTATTTGTTATCACTTCAGTACAATGAGCTCAGTCCAATTCACAGTATATAAATTACAGGCAGTGTGATCTTTCCCTATCTCACCCACTATAAAAACCCGGACCGAGGTGCGAGTGCTCCAGAGAACTTAGAAACATAAGCGACATTAGATCTTTTCACAGGTAGACAAGTCAGATTTCTCTTGAACGCGAAACTTGGCTTCAACGTTGTAATACTAAATTTTGAAGAAACTAATTTTAAATTAATTTATTCCATTACATATATGAAAATCGGTAATTAGTAGTGCAATGTTATCATTCGATGTTTTTAGGAATTAGAAGTAGGTTTCGAAGTCTCAAGTTGGTTTCAAAGGCATTTTGAGAAAGTTTCTGCCAAAATACATGTCCCAGGGTAATTGGACCGCTGATGGCGGATCAAATGAGAAGAGCTGTCTGTTCGCACCGAGAATGAAGAGCCAGAAATTATCTGTGGTAGACTTATTGCTATTATCTTTATACTGTAGTCCAATTACTAGATCTTTGGTTGTGAAATGTACATTTCATGACTAGTTTGTAAAGAAGACTGAAGTGAAGCCCTCTTGATAGTATTATGAATATTGACTAGCTTTAGAATTTGTATCATGACTTGAAATTTTTCGTTGCATACAGAGAAATAACCAGATATCCGGAGTTCATATTTGGCTTTATTCTTCTTTATTTTTTTCATTTTGAGTTTAGTAAAGCTTGTTTTTTGCAATTTAAAATTGTATATTACTCACTGTTAATATTACAGTCGGTGTGACCAAGATGTTACCAGATAAATTTGTAACTTATTTTTATATGCTTTTCAATGGCTTTGCAGTAACTAAAATTTTTTTTTTATACTCAAGTTTTTAGACGGAATAATTTCCATTCGGTTTAAGTTGAATATTGCTCTTTACCTCAAGTTGATTTTTTTATTTAATTTGTGACGGTTTTCAACTAATGCCTGGAAATCCTCCTCCCTCTCCCGTGTAAAATGTCTTGTGGAAAGCTTCCCCAGAAACAATAGTTCCTATGGAAAACTTCCCTTATAAAATCCCCCCCCCCCGCAAAAATCCCACCCGAAAAAAATGTCCGAATGTATCCCAATAACAAATACCGGGTAATATGCGAACAATGGCCAAATTGAATAACTTACAACCCTTTCTTCGTTAGACTATGGAAACCAGAAAAGACAATGAATTGACAAATCCAAATAAATGAATATAATTTTTTTTCCGAAACACTATAAGCAAATCTAAAAAAAAAATTGAAGCTATTTTTGTCCAGAAATTATCAGAAAAAAAATCAAGCTCAAAATCGCTCAAAATATGCGAACAATGGCCAAATTGAATAACTTACAACCCTTTCTTCGTGCGACTAGGAAAACCAAAAAAAACAATGAATTGACAAATCCGAACAAATTAATATAATTTTTTTTCAGAAACACTATAAGCAAATATAAAAAAAATTGAAGCTATTTTTTGTCCAGAAAAAAATCAAGCTCAAAATTACTCAAAATTTGGTGGTTAGTCGTAATTTTTTGAGGAAGTGGGAAAAACAGCATTAATTAAGAATTACCGTGGTGAGCCTTAACAAAGACAGGTTCTCCACGAAATCATAAAGAAGGTTCAATAATACGGTTGCGAAAAAATGCCCGATAAGAACTTGAACATTTGACGTCCTAAATCTAAGTCTAATGCTCTTCGACTGAACTACAAACTCTATAAATCTAATTTAAACTATTGGTCTTTGTAGGACCATAATTATGTAGCTTTGAGCCCTTATCTCAGGGACTATGTACGGTCATGCCAATACCCTAAGCACAGTTATTGGATCTTTCAACTATGCTGAAAAAAGGTTATCTCAAAATTTTTATCGGACTACTTGAGGAGAAGGGTGCCTTTTGGGGAGGAGGATAGCTCCGCTCCGATCTTTTGATTCACTTAAAATGAGCTGTAGCAATTTTAATTTTTGTTCAAATGAGCCATTAAACACCTTTCTATGGTGTTCTGGTAATCGAATAGCCCCCGTAGAAAAAAGGACATATCAGTGCTACCCACGCAAAAAAGTGATTTTTCTTGTTTCTCAAAATGAGGGACTCTAACTGAGGGACTCTAATGAGGGACTCTTATTTGTGAATTTTCTCATGGTTTCTTTTCTGCTGTGGTGGTATGAATAATCGAAAATTTGACTGTCATAGTTTCCATTAGTGCAATAATGATGGCATTAAAGTACGGAAAAGCTGATTTATACGAACTGAATTCATCTCGTCTGACAGTGGCGCCATTTATTTTCATTAACTTAAGGCTTTTTCGACTGTTGAGAAAGCCGCCAGATGTCAATCCAAGTCAACAGCGATCCAAGCGTAGCCACAGAGGTAAAAGAGGAGGCCAAAGAAATAAAAATTGTGCTATCCCTGTTCTCGTTTCTAACAACAGAGCGAGGTCTCTCAGTACAGCAAGGGAACGTATTCTGACAGTAGTTAACTGCATCCCTCCTAGTGAAATCCCTCCTTCGCTTCGTCCGTGGTACGCTGACCCAGTATCGTCACTGCCAAGTACCCCACCTCCCCTAACACCTGAGTATTTCTTGTCGAAGTGCAGACTTCCCAATATCCTAGTATGTAATGCCCGATCACTAAACAATAAAACCGACGAACTTGAAGTAGTTCTCAAACAGACGAGTTCCCCCATTGCTGTTATCACAGAATGTTGGGATATTAATGATGAAACCGGGCATATCAAGGGGTACAAGTGTTTTTTTAATACGAGACGCGACCGAGGGATTAACCGACGAGGCGGTGGGGTCGGACTGTACTTTCGGGAAGACTTACCTTGTAAATTACTAAGTCAGCCCTGTGAATCATGCCATGAAGTAATTTGGGTCGAATGCAAACCAAAGCGCCTATCAAAGCGATATTCGTGCTTGGTTGTAGCTGCAGTTTACTACCCCGAAAGTGCAAAGAACAGAAAAGAACTGATCCAGTATATCCAATACTGCACTGATGACCTACGCCGCAGACACGCAGCGCCTGCTTTTGTAATCGCTGGTGATTTCAATCAAACTAATAAGGCATGGGTCTCCAGCATGCTTGACCTCAAGCAAGTTGTCTCAATCCCTACTCACGTCAGTGGTAGTATATTAGATCTTATTTTCACGAACATTCCCGATTATTACGAAGAACCCTTCTCTCTCGGTCCGTTGCATAACTCTGACCATAACACACTTCTTTGGAAGGCCAAAGTTGGCCTTCCAGCACCACGTAAAGTAAAAATTACCACTCGACCTATGACTAAAGAGGCAATTCGTTCCTTTGGACAGTGGATTGGTACGTTTGACTTTGATGAGATTTGCTCTATGACAGATATCGACCAGAAAGTTGATACTTTCAACTCTTTGCTGTCATGTAAATATCACGAACATTTCCCTGAGAGAAAAATAACTGTTAGTGATACTGACAAACCTTGGGTAACACCCGATCTAAAGAAGCTTATCTTAACTCGCTGCCAGTTACATCGCAGTGGGGATATTGTTCAAGCAAACAAACTTCGTAACCGCATTGTTAAACTGTTACGAGCAGCGCAGAAAAGGTACGTTCATGACAAAGTCTCGCCTCTCCTTCAAGGTGAGCCCCGTAGGTGGCACTCTGAAGTCAAGCGTCTTACCGGTAAACGTACCACCAGTGAAATTAAGATACAGAAAGACGACAAAACGCTGATAAAATCAGCCGAAGTGAACGCCTTTTTCACTTCAATCTGTACTACTCACCCGTCCTTCACCGAAGCCGAAATCGAAGCCCTCATTGCTGACGTCTCTGAAGATACAATCGTTGAAGTATCCGAGTTCGCGGTGTATAAAGAACTTCAAAAGTTAAAAAGCAACTGTGCTTCTTACCCAGGAGAATTGCCAGTTAAACTTTTAAGAGAATATTCTATGTTTTTAGCAAAACCACTCTCATCAGTGATCAATCAGTCGTTCAAGGAGCACAAATTCCCGAGTGCTTGGAAAAAAGCCTACGTCCGCGTCTTACCTAAAGTCAAAGACCCGAAGTCCTGCAATCAGCTTCGTCCGATTTCTATTACGCCTAATATGGCTAAAGTGACTGAATCTTTTATTTATAGAGAGCTCCTAGCCCAAGTTCAGCCAGCCCTAGATCCGTTTCAGTACGGCTGCTTGAAAGGGAGTAGTACGACGCATTATCTAGTACGTCTCTACCACCTGATTACCGAGTGGTTGGACAAAGGCAGTAGCCTCGTTGACCTGCTTTTAGTCGACTATCGTAAGGCTTTTGACTTGATCCGCCACTATACAGCAGCAAATAACCTCAAAAAGATGGGCGCTAGGAAGCATATTTTGCTCTTAGTTGTTGACTTCCTGCGTAACCGCTGTCAGTGTGTCTATGCTCTCTTCCCTAGTGACTTAAACTCTGAGTGGGCTGAACTAACGTGTGGCGCACCACAAGGCACTAAGCTGGCAGCTCTTTTGTTTTTAGCGGTAATTAACTACATTATCCTCGAGTTTGAAGACAGATTCAAATACGTGGACGATCTCTCCCTACTTCTGAAATATCTTGCTGAAAAGTCAGACGTGTATCCCCAGTTCAGCAGTGAGATCAGGAACTCCTTTCTCGAGGCGTGTAGCATTAATGACCTCCAGCTTAATATGAATAAAACAAAAGTCATGAGGTTTAATCCGCTTAAGCGTGACCTCTCATGCCCGGTTCCTTGGTACCCTACTACCTCAACCTCAGTGATTCTCGGGGTTACTTTCAGTGACGACTGTTCATTTAGCGCGCACATCGCCGGTCTGGTGAAAAAAGGTAGTTGCGCATTACAGTCGCTAATTACCTTGCGCCGTCTGGGTTTCTCACAAAGTCAGCTGAAGACGGTTTACGTCACGTATGTGCGCCCTATCCTTGAATATGCGTGTCCTGTGTGGGGCCCTCAGGCTCATAATATTGAACACCTAAGTGAAGATCTGGAAGCCATTCAAAAACGGGCAGTGAAAGTGATACTAGGCCTGAAATACAACTCTTATGAGGCTGCCCTTAGTAGCTTACGACTGCCAACGTTGCGTGATAGGCGCTTACAGTTAATGTGTAATTTTGGGCAGTCCCTTCTTTCGTCCCAGAAACACCGTTCGTTGCTTCCCCCACCTGCACCTATCACCGCCAACACCCGCCATAAAAATCAACTGGTGCCGCCAAAGTGTCGAACAACCCGTCACAGCAATTCTTTCGTGCCTTTTTTTGTCAGTTATTTAAACCGCCAGTGACCAGTTTTATGCAATGTACTAAACAGCGCCATTTAGTCGGGGCTTCGGCCACGGCTACGATAGTTGTTTATAAATAAATGAGTCTATGAGTCTATGAGTCTATGAGTCTAACTACCCTATACTATGTTTTTGACCATATTGATTCCTATAGTCCAATTTTAATTTAGCCTGACACCATTTTAGGGGTTTCTGGCTCTTTCAAAATCATTCTAAAATTGTCTTCGCCATAACCTTTTACTCTTTAGATTAACCAAGAGATTAACATTTAGATTAACAAGAGGCATAAATATGTGCTGAATACTGCAGAGAATATAGTATTTTGATACATATAATTATCGAAATTAAATCTTGGCGAGATAAATATTGAAAAAATCCTATATTTCCTACTTTGTTAGTTGATAATCCGTCATATCTCATTAGTTGAATTACTTTTTGATGCCTGAAATTTGCTTGACAATAGAAAAATATGCAGATATATACAAGAAAAATCAGTAGTGCTTAGAATATGTTTAAAAGACATTAAAAATACTCTGCCATATTGAGAGTAGTCCCAGAAGACGCACATAAAACAGGTGGCGTGCCGCCGAAAATATGGCGTCAAAGAGTGACTCCAATGAAATCACAGGACTCACCCCTCTTGAACGATCTGGTGCAATATGCGTGACATAATTTTATGTAACCTTGCGTAAGGAACCCATGGGGAATCCCCTACTTGTAACTTAACGACAACACACTTTATGTGAGGTGACGTTAATGATTGCGCAGCTATCACTGTCACGTAATACTTTTTTGACGTTTTATTTTTCGTTAAAAATGTTCAAAGTATTTTTTTCTATCTTTTAACTTAATGAAGGTGGGCACTTTATGTAATGTCAGCACACACTTTTATGTAATGACGGGGGCGCATCTCTCTCGCATAATACCTTTTTGGCATTTTTTTGTCACCCGAAATGTTCAAAGCATTTCTTTTTCTTTTAGTTCTTTGACCCCGCTAGGACTCGAAAGATCAATTTTCTTCCAGTGGAAAAGCGCTCCAAGCAACACATTTAAAGTTCCATTCCCAGTATTCTGTCCTAATCATTGCTTTCTAGAAATAGAACATTCCCGTGACGTCGCAACACATGCCTCTGTATATTCTATGACACATCTGGCGGGATTCCAAGCTCATGTCAATTTTCCTGGCCAGATGTGAAATCGATTACTAAGAATGACTTATCACCTGGTCATTTATTAAGAAAGGCGAGAGGGGACTAAAATATGGTTAAATGCTTCGTAAACAACTAGGCATTGAAGATTTGTCCTAAACAATAAATAGTAGAAACAATGACCTTCGCAAATAAAAGTCTTATTAATTCAAACAATCTTACTACAAACAATATTAAAAAAAAAAAAACAATTAAATAAAAACCCGACAAAACAAAAAAAAAGGTGAAAAAAAGCCTTATCGTACTACATACAAAAAAACCATGTATAATAGAAAGTCGGAGGTCCTAACAGCTAATTCTAGGGAGAGTGAGCGCGTTGTTATGTTTTTCTTGGACAAATTGTTCTATATTGAAAACCTAATCCTAAATAGCTGAAATCGTTCATAAATTCTTCATTTTAGTCATATCGCGCGGCTAATCAAGGAAAATTTTATTCATTTTTTTCGATTTCTGTGTGTTTTCTTACAGAAACGGACCAATTTTACAAAACCTATTATTAACTAACAGAAATCGTTCATAAATTCCTCATTTTAATCATATCACGCGGGTAATCAAGCAAAATTTAATACATTTTTTCTATGCTTGTGTGTTTTCTTACAGAAACAGACCATTATTACAAAACCTAGTATTAACTAACTAAAATAGTTTATTAATTCTTTATTTTAGCCATATCGCTCGGGTTACCAAGGAAAATTGGCACTGTTCCGTTGGGAATTACTTCCTCTGCAAGTAAGAAGCTCGATATATAATTGTTTGGTGCTTTTAAATCAATCGGCAATCACAGAAATTTCAATCAATAGGAATTTGGTCTACTTTGGGTGAAATTGTAGTTAGGTGCCACTAAATAGCAGAAACCGGGATTCCAACATCATGATGGTCTTCTCCTGGCCAGGTGTAACATTGATCATGCAAATCATGAAGACCGGGAAGGTTTATTTTTATATAAAATTGCGCTAAATGTATTTCTAGCAATAAAGACGGAAGAAGTGCTTAAATTATGCAAACTCCTTACTCGTACTAAATAATAAATCCTAATAACAAAAACCTTTTAAATAAAAGTTTTATTATTTCAAGCAAATTTACAAACAATATTAAAAAAAGAGAAAAAAGCAGTTAAAAAACATGGCAGACAGAAAATAAAAGGGGAAAAAAGGCTTTTCGTAATACATGCAAACAATAACCGTGTATTATAGAAAGTCGGGGGTCCTATCATGCAATACCAGGGGGTACGGCTCATATTAGATGCCACTTTAAGCCCTATTATGAACTTTTTAACAAAAATGCATCATTTCTTTGAGTGGGATGTTAGATTTCACACCATCGTGAGAATCTGCTCCAATCCTCGTCTTAGCAATGATTTTCAGAGGGCACGTTGATATTAGAGTAAAATTTATGCTATATTAAGAGCTTTTTAACGAAAATGCATCGTTTCTGAAACTAGGATGTTAGATTTCAGTCCGTCTCTCCCAAAAATTTTTTATAACACCGCTCACCTTATCTTTAAGCTCTTGAGTGTGCTAGTCCAAGACAATGCATGTCACCCTGGAAAACTATGGATGGCATACGGTACCCTCTGGCACTCTCATTATTCCAAAGGTATTTAGAGATATTTCCATAATAAAAATATGCTTTTAAATCCATTGATATATGATATTGATATGTTTGGCACCCTCTGAAATCCCCTTCATCATTCCTAAGACATTTTTTCAGACATTTCTTGTTAAAAATTATGCTTAAATCCGGTGATTCAAGTTTTCCCAACCCATCCCTTCGTAATATACCTTGTCAATTCACACCACCGTGGCATTAGTCACCTCCTCATTCGTGATACTCGTGGCACCGACCCTCATCACCCCCCTAGGACACTTTTCAACCGTTTCACTCCGAAAATAAGCTTTTGAATGTAAATTAAACACTGTTTTTACGTGAACAGTATGAACTCGGCATTCCTTTGCTAGAGTGTGACACTCCAAGCAATTCATGCCACATTTTGACACTATTAGTGCTTTGTGGCATCCTCTGACATCTCCTTGACCATTCCTAAGACATTTTTTTAGACATCTCTTGTTAAAAATTATGCTTCAATCCAGTAATTCAAGTTTTCCCAACCCATCCCTACGAAATACACCTTGTCAATTCACATCACCGTGGCAAAATACACCTCCCCATCCATCAGCCACGTGGCACCATCCCTCATCACACCCCTTAGGACATTTTTCAACCGCTTCACTCTGAAAACAAGCTAGGAAGTCTAGATTAAACACTGTTCTTTATTTTTGAACAGCGGGAACTTGATATTTCTTTGCTAAAACGTGTTACTCCAAGCAATTCACGCTACAGTGCCACGCTTAATGCTCTGTGACACCCTTTTACGCCCCCTTCATCATTCCTAAGACATTTTTCAGAGATTTCTTGTTAAAAATTATTCTTCGATCCGATGATTCATGTTTTTTTTGCAAGCCGATCCTCTCAAAATGCTCCACAAAACCCTCCACATCATCACAGCTTTATAAGCCTACCCCTCCGGCATACACGTGTCACCACCCACTCATCCCCCCCTCTAGGACATTTTGAACTTTTCCCACAGAAAATAAGCTCATGAATCTAAATTAAACACTGTTTTTACTTGAATGGCGCCACTCGGCATTTCATTGCTAGTGTGTGATACTCAATGAAATTCATGCCATAATTCCACACTCTTACTTCTCTGTGGCACCCCCTGACGTCACATCACCACCTCCAACACATTTTTCAAACATTTCTTGTTAAAAATTATGCGTTCAGCCCATTGATCCAAGTTTTTCACGAGGCAAACCCATCATGATAACCTACCTTCAAAACACTCCTACACTACCACGCCATTAAACGCCATTCATCCATATGGCAAACCCCCTACATCATCCCTAGGTTATGTTCAACCTTTTCTCTCCAAAAATAAGTTTATTAATCTAAATTAAGCTCTATATATATTTTTTGAACAATGGGACTTGATTTCCTCAGAAGCAAAAACTCTTTCCTTAATACTAACAAAGGTTTTACTCAATACTATCAAATTACTCTTGGAAGTAACAAGTTTTTTCTTAATAGTAACAAATTTTCTTCTAATAGCAGCAAGTCTTCCGTCAAATATAACAAATTTAGGAATAGCAATTTTCTGTTAATGCTACCTAGTTTTCTGTAGGAAGTAGCAACTTTTCCTTAACACTAACAAATTCTTTCTTAGAAGTAACAACTTTTTTCTTTAATGCTAAGAAATTTTTACTTAATATGATCAAATTTCTTTTGCATGTAACAACATTTTCTGAATCGTATTAAATTTTTTCTAATAGCAGCAAGTTTTCCGCCAAAGATAACGAATTTCTCTTAGAAGTAACATTTTTCCGTTAATGCTATCAAGTTTTCTGTCAGAAGTAGCAAGTTTTTCTTAACACTGACAAATTTTTTCATAGAATATAGAAAAGGCTATACTTCAATTCGGAATTTTCTCCGGAGTTGATAGCGTACCCTAAAAATACTGGAAACAAGACAAAGTAATGCAATAAAATATTTTATTGAAATAATTGCTTGTTCAATATCATTATAAAAAATGAACACCTTAAATCTACTCATAAAATATTTCATCGTGTTTTCTCATGAGATGTGAAACATTTCCTTTTTTTTGAAGGTGGGGTATACACAACTTTTAACAACCTCGTCATACATTTTATTGTTGATAATAATGGCTTCATGAACTGCATCTTTTGGTAAACCCATGATTATAACAGTAACGTTTGATGATGCTTTGTTTTTCATCATTCATCTTTAATCTCCTTGGTGATATTATCTGTCAATGCCCTTTTTATTTTACTTGCAATTTCATTGTCTATTGCGACATTATTTTTGCATAGGTCACTGTTTTGACACTCGGATATGATATGACTTATGATACGGTTACAACGACATGTATGTCTTCTTCTTCTTCTATTCGTTTGAATGGTAATACCTGAAAGATGACGATAGGATCTATCAACAGGTAATGTATTACCACAACCAGTAGCAAGAAGTTGATCTTCATTGTTAACTAAAAGTTTTAGACTAGCATTCTCTTATAGCACTATCATATTTGGAAATAATATTCTTGCATATCCAGCACCACCGATAATTTTGAATTTTTGGGAATTCCAAAGGACTTTAACTCCTTAGTGTCGTGACAGCGCACGCATACATTTCCAATAAGATCGTCATTAAAACTTGTTTCATAACTCAAATATTTCTCTCTGCTAGTATTCAAAGCTACGATAACTTTATTATGACGGCAGGCTTTATTGGAACACTTCACCTTAACCCTTTCCATGATGATGCTACTGACAATTGCCTGGAATTTTTTTTTCATTAAATCATTTTTAATCTCCATGCTGATAATGCGTGCTAGTGTTTTTTTATTTTATTTGCAGTTTCATTGTCTATTACGACCTTATTTTTACAAAGCTCGCAATTTTGATATCTGGATATGATATGATAAGGCAGCAAACCTTATTGATTATGTTATAGGAAATCAAAGACTGGCAGGATCTTTACAAGATACTAGGGTATGTAGAAGTGCTGTTATTGATGTTAAAAGTAAAGATCACCATCTAGTAGTGTCAAGGGTTAATTTAAAGCTCAAGTTTTGGAAGGGTAACTACCTCCCGGGAGGCTATGATGTTGGTAGACTCCAGAATGAGAATTTGAGAAAAACTTTCCAGGAACAGATGAATACTAATCTTGAGGGTTTAAAATTTGATAATGTGGAAGATGGTTGGAATAGTTTTAGAAAAATAATTTGTGAAGTTGCTGAAGGTGTATTAGGGAAGAAAGCTAGAACTGCAGCTAAGAATATTAGTGAAAAGGCTTTTGTTTAATAGAAAGGAGAAAGGACTTGTACAAAAATTATTTGAGTGATAGATTGTATGAAAACAAAAGAAATGTAAAGAAAGTGGAGAAATCATTAAAATATGAACTAAGGAGGTGTGAAGTTGAGGCCATGGATAAATTTGCCGAGGATCTGGAAGATGCAGCTAGACGGCATAATAGTAAAATATTGTACTGACACGTTAACAAATTGAGAGGCAGTAGTCAATCCGGACTACGCCCAGTTCAAGATAAGAATGGGGTTGCAATTAGCGATAAGGAAAAAACTAAAGAGAGATGGGCCGAACATTTTGAGAATTTGCTTAACCGAGATAGAGTTGAAGGAAGAGATATAGAGGAAAATGAAAAAGTTTGTGATACCTTGGATGTGAAGGAAAATTTGTTTTGTGAGGAGGAATTAGCAACATTACTAAAAAGAATTAAAAAAGAATTAGGCTCCAAGTGCTGATAGAGTGGTAAATGAGTTTCTTGAATATGGTGGCTCTGAGGTTAGAAAAAAGTTACTGAAGATTGTGAATATGATTTTTGAGAAAAGGGAAGTACCTAACGAGTTTATGAAACCCTTAATTAAGCCACTTTATAAGAAAGGTGATAAAAGTGAGTGTGGTAATTATCGAGGCATTAGTCTAGTCTCTGTAGATAGTAAATTACTAAGTAATATGATGCTTTTTAGACTGAGAGATGCCGTAGACAAAGTTTTAAGAGAAGAACAGTGCGGTTTTAGAAAAGGTAGAGGATGTGTCGACCAAATTTTCACTCAGGCTAATAATTGAGAAGTGCCCGAGTTTTCAAACACCTTTGGTCCTCAGTTTTATAGATTATGAGAAAGCGTTCGATTCTGTTGATAGAAGAGCTTTAGTAAATGTTTTATCCTTGTATAATATACCAGACAAATACATTAAAGCGATTAGTGCTATGTACGAGAATAACACTGCTGCGGTTAAGGTGGGAAATGAGGTTAGCAGCTGGTTTTGTATTAAATCAGGAGTTAAGCAGGGTTGTGTTCTATCCCCCTTTGTATGGATTATTTTGAGGGACTTTGTTTAAAGGAGCACAGGAATGGCAATGGGAGACCACGGAATCAAATGGGGAGGAAAAAGTCTCCTGGACTTAGATTATGTTGATGATTTAAGCATCCTAGATGAAAGTGTGAGCAAAATGAATGAAGTTTTAGAGGTTTTGCGAGTTCAGGGTGCTAGAATAGGTTTGAAAATTAATGTTAAGAAGACTAAGTCACTAAGACTAGGAATAAGTGAAGATGAAAAGGTGACGTTGGGTAATGAAAAGATTGATCAGGTGGGCAGCTTCACTTACCTTGGTAGTATTATTAGTTAAGATGGTGGGAACAGTGAAGATGTTAAATATGGAATAGCCAAGGCTCAGGGTGTTTTTTCACAGTTAAAAAAAGTCTGGAAGAATAGGAAGATAAGTCTGCAAAGCAAGATTAGAATATAAGAAGCTACAGTGATGACAGTGGTCAAATATGGCTCGGAAACATGGACGCTCCGAAAAGCAGATGAAGATTTGCTAGATGTTTTCCAGAGAAATTGCTTAAGGATTGTTCTGGGTACCCGGCTGACTGACCGTATTTAAAAAATAGGCTATACAAAAAATTTGGTTCAATACCGCTCTCTAGGGCTATAATGAAAGAAAGGTTGAGGTGGCTAGGGCACGTTGTGTGGAGGAAGGATGACAGATTGCAAAAGATTGTTCTTTTTAGCCAGCCATCTAGGGCTAAACGGAAAGCAGGTCGTCCCCGTCTGGGGTGGGAGGACGTCATAAAGAAAGATTTAAAGGAAATGGGAACTTCGTGGGTGGGTGTGAAAAGGGAGGCCTTGAATAGATTGGGGTGAAGGAGGAGCGTGCGTAGCTGTGTTGGCCTCAGACGGCTTGTTGCTGCGGTGAGTTGTTAGTAGTAGTAGTAGTATTAGTATTCTATTGATAGAAAAGTAGGCCTGTCCTCTTCTTGTATTCTTTCGAATGCTAATACAAGAAAGATGACGATAAGGTTTATCAAAAGGTAATGTGTTACCAGCACTATAAGTATGAAGTTGCCCTTCGTCGTCAAGTAAAAGTTTTAGACTACTATTCTCTTTGAGCACTATCATCCCTGGAAACGTCACTTGCATATCCACCAACATTATTAATGAACTTTTTCGGTATTCCAAAGGAATTTAACTCCTTACTGTCATGACAACGCACGCATACATTTCTAATAAGATTGCAGCTAGTACTTGTTTCATAATTCAAGTATTTCTCATTATCGGCATTCAATGTGACAGTAACTTTATCATGAGCGCACGTCTTCTTGGAAAATTTCATCGTCTTTTGTTTTTAAAATAAGATTTAGAAATTTAACCTTCCAATTTACAAGTGATTCTGATCGAGCACTTATAATAAAGTATTTATACTTGATGACCAGCCACAGATTACAACTGAGGCAACCACAAAAAATCTTGGAATTGACGGAACTTGGAGAAGAATTAGTGGCCTCAGGGACAGAAGTGGGAATCAGCTTTGTCAGTTCTTAATATAATCAGCTCGCAAACCGAAAAAGCTGAATGCTTCTTGAATTTTCTCTTGTACTTGTTTTATTTCATAACCATTTTCATTCAATGGTCTTATACTTTTATCGTAAAAGCCGTTTCGGTTCATAAAGTTTGATGTTTCACGCCATCGTTTTTTATCATACTTAAACATATTGTATTCTAGATTCCATTTTTAGCTATAAACTTCACCTTATTTTACCTCTAACAATAGGAATGCCGATTTGAAAATAAAACCAGTCGAGGAATGTTTCAGTCCGATATATTCCGATTCAATCACGTCGAACATTATAATAATTGTTGAAGAAAATCTATGTTGACACAGTGAACTCTCTTTTAATACTGAAGCAAGGTCACTCAAGATTGTATCATCTTTATTTTATCGTGCCACATGACCATTCTAATAGCGGCAAGTTTTCTGGCAAAGTTAACAAATTTCTCTTTAAAGTAATAATTTTGTGTTTGTGCTAACAAGTTTTCTGTTAGAAAACTTGTTAGTTTTACTTAATACTGTCAAATTTCTCTCGGAAGTAACAGGTTTTTTCTAATAGTAAGAAATTTTCCTAATAGCAACAAGCTCTCCATCAAAAATAAGAAATTTCTCTTAGATATAACACTTTTTCTGTTTACACTAACAAGTTATCTGTTAGAAAACCTCTTAACTACATTAAGTTAACTACGTTTAAGTTAGATTTATTTAACTTAGGTTACCATGACGCAAATTTTGTGTGATGACCAACCATAGAGTACCAGTGGGGCAACCGCAAGAGAAAAAATCAAAAAAAACTTTCAGTGAGTTTTACATTTAAAAGTATAAATGGTGACACGTTGTCACTTCCTCGAGAGCTGCCATCTATTTCAGTAATAGTTTAAGATTGCAACATAACTGAATTTCAAGATAGGTTACATTGGTTTAACTGCCTACAGCTTAGGTTCATTTAACTTCACTTAGCGTGGCCCACCACGCTAAATGAAGTTAAACGAACCTAAGTTGAAAGCAGTTAAGCAGTAGGTCCCCTGCCTAGATGCTAAACGATAGTTCAAAAATCCCGTAATCTCATATTTTATGACTGTCTAACAAGTAGGTGTTAAAAATTTCAATATTTGGCAAGACCTAGTTTACGCGTCTGTTCAACACAGCCTATTGTAGAGTATACTAGTGAAATATTATTATGCGCTATGCAAAAGATTTATATGTAACTCATAATTTTACTCTTTTAATTCTACAATAAAGATGGAAACAGGTACTTACAATTTCTCATTTAAAATTGTCCATATTTGAATGCTATTATCAGAGTGAATAATCTTCTATAGCTTCGAATGCGATGTTCAAACTGACATATTTTTCTATAGTGCTTTGTATATTTATCTAAAATATCAAGTAGTATTCTATAATTTTATATATTTTCTAATTTCGAATATATTAACGTATAGGTTACATAGTCTAGGTTATTAAGACAGGCTTTAAATTTATTATAAAATTATGTGCCATCTGTATTTATTGAAAAGGTCAACTCCCTTCAGGCTGTTAGTTCATTTTATCATTATAGCTTGAATATATCGTCTTCTAGTCGCTTTTACTGTCCGTATATGGTATGCAATCCAATGTATATTCCAAATGTTCCTTCTGAACATGTTGATAGCACACTACTGGCTTAAGCATCCTAAATGAAATTGGCAGCAAAATAGTTAATTTTTTAGAGGTATTGCGAGTTCAAGATGCAAGAATAGATTCGAAAATTAATTCAGCCTAAGTCGCTAAGTCTAGGAAAAATAGGCTAGGCTAAGGCTAGTGAAGATGAAAGGGTAATGTTGGATAATAAAAATATTGATCAAGTGAATAGCTTCAGTTACCTTGGTAGTATTATTAGTGAAGACGGTGGGAACAGAGAAGATGCTAAGAGTAGAATAGGCAAGGCGCACTGTGTTTTTCACATTTGTGAAAAGTCTGGAAAATAAGAAAATAAGTCTGTGAACCAAGATAAGAATATCGGAAGAATATTTTGAATATTTGAATATTAGAATATTTGAATATGATTCTGAAGCATTGAAGTTCCAAAAAACGGATGAGGATCTGCTAAGTGTTTTCCAGAGAATTTGTTTATTGATTATTTTGGGTACCGGATTTATTGACCATATTTCAATCAATAGGCTGTACGAAAATTGCGGTTAAATTCTGCTTATAGGGCTATAATGAAAGAAAGGCTGAGCTGAGTAGGGTTCGTTCTGTGGATGAAGAATGACAGATTGACGAAGGTTGTCTTTTTTGGACAATCGTCTAGGGCTAACGGAAAACAGATCGTCTGCAGTTAGGGTGGGAGAATGTCGGAAAGAAAGATTTAAAGGAAATGCGAACTTATTGGGAGGGTATACAGAAAGAGGCATTAATAGATTAGGTTCATTAATAGAGAAGGAGCGTGCGTAGCTGTGTTGGCCTAAGGTGGCCTGGTGCTGCTGTAGGTTATTATTATTATTATAATTAGTAGTAGTAGTAGTAATGACTATAGAAACATGTGCGTAACTACACGCAAATATGTAAGTTTATATAACTAACATGAATTCTTATTTGTATTATTTAATTTGTATTATTTAGAATACAAATTATTGATGTTTTTCCGTTGAACAATTTGCTGTTCGTCGATCTTGCAATTCTTTCCGATAAAACTGGAAACCCTTCAGATTATTATTTGACATACCCCCAGTTTTGGTTTTAAGATTTTCAACTGTTCAATTTGTTTTAATTTTGCACTTTACTGAAATCATAAAATCTGTTTTAAAAGTTCATATAATTAAAACCTGAAAAGAGGGATAAGAGAGAAAACTATTCATTTAGACCCACCAAAGCATATACGATTTTTAAACTCTTTATCACTTTTAGAATTTTGAAACTTTAAAGCCGAAAAGGATTTTTACTAGTTTAAATCTTATTTCCTGTGTTTAATAGACTGTAAGGGGTCATTTTGTCATTTAAGACACTTCATGGTTAAGAAGACACGGAACACAAACATTTCCATTTGAAAATCGTTTTGTTTAAAAAAGGATTTGAAGGCACACTTAATTCATTCCAAGTGAATTTTTCATAGAGCCAAATTTTGATTTAGTTCTAAAATTCAACAATGGCTGTTTTTTTAGCCATTTTTATTTTCTTTTTCTTTAATATATATCCAAACAAGTTCCAGCTACTTTTAAACATCTTGATTTTTGAGACCGTCATGTCCATGGATGTCATTTCCGTTTTATTGTTCTTTTATTATTTTCTATCTTTTTATTTATTCGATTTTGTAGAAGCCAAAAATATTTCATCAAGTAAAAGCGAACATAATTATCAGAGAAACTACTAATTCTACTCTCTCACCTGATCATCACGATGATCTGCACGATGGTTCAGTTACACGAGGATTCAGTTGCACTGGGGTTCAGTTGTACGTTGGTTCAATTACACGGTGGTTCAGTTGCATGGTGGTTCAGTTGCACGGTGGTTTAGTTGCACGGGGTTCAATTACACGGGGGTTCAGCGAAATGGGGTTGAGTTGCACGGGGGTTTAGTTGCACGAGGGTTTCCAGTATAATCAATTTATCGTCTGTTTTGGACTCCCAGGGTTTGGGTAGCAATGGCAAAGGTATATTTGATTACCCATAGTCCTATGAAACTCACAGTCTTAAAAGTTTTATGTTTATAAAGCGTTTAAATAACAATATAAATTTTTTTAGAGGCCTAAAATAGTATTTAAAATCTTAGAAAACTCATACAAATGTGTATTTTTATTTGAAATAATTCAAAGGTAAAGCATAAAAAACAGTGCTTCGTGCTTGTCAACTCTTAAATTAACTAAATTCTCTTCCTAAACAACTCAAAAGTAAACTAACGACACGCAGACAATCTGTGGGTTTTTTTTTCATTTTGCCGATTGTTTCCTGTTTTTGTCGTTGCCAAACATCAGTTTTATCCCGCATATGACTAAATAATTTAACAACTTAACAGACAATTTTTACCAAACTTAAGATAAATAAGTATTAAATGAAACTTAAAACGCACATTAGTTTGAACTTTTAGTAAAACATAAAATGAATGTCAAACTTTTGATCGAATATTTTTTGGGGGAAAAAAAGTCGTGAAAGGGGGGCTAGTGGCCACCAAATTTTTTTTTAATCAGATAAATGTCAGATAAAAGGGACTGAAATTTCTTAAGACTGAACAGGAGGTAAAGTACAAAAATATCTTTCTCACCAATTGTCTCTAACACTTGCTTAGAAATCTCCTGAAACTATTTTGTTCTTCTTGAAATAGTTTGGGCAATTAACCATTTTGGATAACCATTATTTATTAGTACTTCTCTCAAAAAGGAAAAGTTCTCCTCTATAAACTTCAGAGAGCAAATACTGAAAATACAGTCTGGTTAAGAAACGATCCACCCAACTTTGATATTGCAAACATAATCTGAAAGAAGATAAATATTTATTGTTAGTAGTTGAACTCTTATAGACTGTAAAGTCCAGACTATTTTCATTATTTATTAGAAGAACGTCAAGAAATGTCTTGATGTTCTAAAAATTTTTGATGCAAAAACAACATTTTCAAGAAGAAGACAAGAGTTTTGGAAGATTTCTGAGACAACTGGGAGAAGGATGTTTTTTGTACTTTCCCTTATATATAGTTTAAATAATGGTATATAATCTCAAATCAAAGTGCTTGAAATATTAAAGATAGTGTTTCTTTTTTTATCTCTTAGTATTTATTGCAACTTTTAGACTTGGAAAACTAATTTACTTTTTGCACGAATGGTTGACGATCACAGTAATTCGAATGATCAGTCGTCTAGATTTCTTAAAAAATTTCAAGTTTTTGTGAAGAGTGTTAAAAATCCTAAAAAAATATTCAATTCTTTTACAAAGGCTGGAAACTGAAATTTTTTTTTGTTTTGAAACTTGAAACTAAAAATTAAACATGTAAGGCAGTGAAGCATGACTTTCCAAGGATTCTTTTCTTCTTGTATTTGCCTAAAAATTTTTAAAACAGAACAGCAAAAAAACAAATGTTAATTTGAGTTTAAAATGAATAATCTATTGGTTTATTTGTTCTTTATTCAATTTCCATGGAACATCTTTGTCTTAAAGCCTGAAAAGACAACCAAACATTTAAAAAACACTAACCTGGTACGGACTCTAAGTGTTCCAGTCTATACCTTACCTTTTTGGACCATAAAAATTCTATTAATTTTAAAATGAATAATTTCAAACTTGTCCCATTTAAAGATAATAACGGGACCACAATTAGTTATAGAGACAGAGTTCAAGAGAGATTTTCAGAACCTTTTGAGAGGGCGCTAAACCGAGATAGATAAACTGATGATCATGAATGCCTAGCATACTTAAGTGTTGTATTCTCATCACATTTTGGTATATTTCATTATGATTAACATAACTTCATTTGCATAACTTAAGACCCATGCCCGATGGGCCTGTGGTGTTTATGTCATCCCCACATAGATAGTTGATGGAACTTTCAATTATTTCGAATGAAATATTCTTCTCGTCAAAAGGTTGAAATTACGTTTCTAACCTCTATATATTCAATTAGCCTATAAGAAATTTTGCCTCTGATGCCAGATAGAAATGTGTTGCGGAAACATATCATGCAACGACGTCAGAATTTCTACTTCAATAATTCTTAATTTGCTCATAACTTTTGATAGATTAAGTTAAACGAAAAAAATTAAAGATGTACAAAACTAACATTAAAAGACAATTCGTTTAATATGTATATTGAAAAATTAATACCACCCCTATCGAACATAAGAAATAATGATACGGAAATAAATATAGGCCGTCCTTATAGGCAAAATTGATATCTTTTGTCAGGAAAAAAACTAAATTTCTTTGAATAACGTTTGAATATGATTAAAATCATAAATTAGTATGCAATTTCTTGGGTTTTAGAAAATGTTGGTAAGGTCCTAGTAAAGTTGACTTCAATAAATTGGATTTTTCATAGCCTGTTCAGAGGTCTATTTAAACAAGTCCAATTAAATAAACAATCGAAAATATTAAAAAGGAAATTTGGAGAATATTGTGTGTTTCTAGATAATGTTGGTACGGTCTTAGTAAAGTTGACTTTAATAACTCAAAAAAGAACAAACAGCTACAATCACACAGAGTCAGACACAGAAACATGTAAACACCCGCTTAGACACACATGCATAATGAGAGGGAGAGACAGAACGCATACAAATATATAGATTCAGACAAACAAACAGACAAAGACAGACACTGTGACAAGTAAACATATGCCCAGAAACTCAGAAAAACAGAGTGAAAGAGACAAAAACAAACACAAATGAACAATTCAGACAAACAGACAGACAAAGACAGGCACTCGGACATGCAACCACCTAACCAGGCACACAGGCAAAGAGAGTGAGAGAGACAAAAACACAGACAAATACACAGTTTCGAAAAAAAAACAGACGAAGACAGGCACTGGGACAAGCAAACATCTGCCCAGACACAAAGGTTTAGAGAGTGAGAGAGACAAAAGCATATACAGATATATATATTTAGACATAAAAAACCAACAAAGACAGGCACTTGGACAAACAAACACCCATCCAGACACACTGGCAAAGAGAGTGAGACAAACAAAAACACAGAAATATAAAGATTTAGATATACAAACCGACAAAAATAGGCACTGGTACAAGCAAAAACCTGCCCAGACACACTGGCAAAGAGAGTGAGAGAGACAAAAACACATACAAATACATAGATTCAGACATACAAACCTACAAAGACAGGCACTGGGGTAGCATACGCCAGTCAGATACACAGGCAGAGAGAGTGAGAGAGAGAAAAACACATACACAAAAAAATTCAGACTTGCGGACTGACAAAGACAGGCACCGGGACATGCAAACACCCGCCCAGTCACACAGGCTTAGAGAGTGAGAGAGACAAAAACACATTAAACGATTTAAACTCAAACATACAAACCGAGAAAGATATGCCCTGGGAAAAGGAATCAACCGACCTGACACATATATAAGGAGACTGAGAGAGACAGAAGCACATGCATACATATAGATTCAGACAAACCAACCGACAAAAATAGGCACTGGGACAAGCAAACTGCCGCCACGACACACTTGCTTAGAGAGTGAGAGACGAAAATGCATACAACCACATGAATTCAGACATGCAAAGTGACAAAGACAGGCACTTAGACAAGCAAACACCCACCCAGACACAAAGGCAAAGAGAGTGAGAGAGACAAAAGACATACAAATACATAGATTCAGACATAGAAACCGACAAAGACAGGCACTTGGAGAAAAACACCCAGGCACACATGCTTAGAGAGTGAGAGAGACATAAACTTGCACAATCACATAGATTCAGTCATACAAACCGATAAAGACAGACACTGGGACAAAAAAACATCCTCCCTGACACACAGGCAATGAGAGTGAAAGATACAGAAACCCAGAGAAACAAATAGATTCAGACATACAAACAAAAAAGATAGGCACTGGGACAAGCAAACACCTGCTCATACACACAGGCAAAGAGAGTCAGAGAGACAAAAACACATACAAATGTATAGATTCAGAATACAAACCGACAAAGATTGGCACTGAGACAAGCAAACACCCGCCCAGACAAAGGCTTTGAGAGTTAGACAAAAAACAAAAACACATACACATACACATATATAGATTCAGACATACAAACTGACAAAGACAGGCACTGCGACAATCAAACACCTGCCCAGATACACAGGCAAAGCGAGTGAGAGAGACAAAAACACATACAAATACACAATTCAGAGAAACAAACAAACAGAGACAGATACTGGGACAAGCAAACACCGGCCCTGACACACAGACAGAAAGAGATAAAATAACGTATACAAAAACATAAATTCAGACATGCCACCCGACAAAGACAGGCACTGGAATATTCAAACACCCACCCAGACACACAGGCAAAAAAAGTGAGAGAGACAAAACACATACAAATACATTGATTCAGACACACAAGCCCCCCTAACAATTCCAACTCAAACGTAAAGAAACCTTACAACACTGATAAACTGCATGACCGTAAGGTTCGCTGAGAGTTTTGTATAACTCTACAAAATTAGCTTGATGCTCTAGCAGTGAAAGCCAGCGTACCAGAAAGCATTGAAATGAAGTGGGACACTGTAAAAAGTGTATACACTACGGTCGCTGAAGAAAATCTGGGGTTAAGAAAGAAACCAAACGAAAGGTGGATCTCTGACACCGACCTGGAAGTTAATTGATGAGCGTAAGGTACTTAAGCAGACCTTACTAATTGCTGCCACATGGCGTGCACTGGCAGCCTCACAGCTTCTCTACAAGGAGAAGGACAAAGAAATTAAAAAGATTGCTAGGAAGGATAAAAGACTTTTCCTCGAAAATAAAGCCGCGCTAGCAGAGGAAGCTGCTAAAAAGAGCAATTTTAAAGCTGTTAACCGGCTAACTAATGAGATGGTCGGGAAACAGAGCCGCAGTATCACCCTGGTCAAAGACGAGAATGGAGAGATTTTATCAGTTCCTGATAAAATTGACGAAACGTGGGCTGTTCACTTCAAGAAACTATTAAATAGACCGAGACCTAGTGACCAAGAAAATATACCTGATGCCCCCTTTTTAAAATTCGACATAAATATAGAGCCGTCAAGCTCTGCCGAGGTCATGTATGCAGCAAATAAGCTAAAAAAAAACGGACGAGCTACTGGCATAGACGAATTATCAGCAGAAATGCTAAAGTATTCAATAAGAATATGCCTCTCTTTGCGGATCGCCCGTTTTCACCAATATATGGAATATAGGGAAGATTCCACGTGAATGGACCAAGGGGATATTGGTGACAATCTTCAAAAAGGGAGACACAATGGTAAATGATAATTAGAGAGGTATCAAATTTCTGCCAGTACCGCGCAAACTATTGGCTTCCATTATATTTTACCCTATACGACAGGCACTAGATACACATCTGCGAGAAGAGCAGCATGGTTTTAGAACAGGTAGATAGTGCTCTGACATGATATTTGTGCTGAGAACGCTTGTCGAGGAATCAAAAGAGTGGAACAACAAGTTATATCTGCTGTTTATTGACTTCGAAAATACGTTTGACTCAGTTAACCGAGAATGCTTGTGGAGAGTCCTTAAGTATTATGGGGTACCAGAAAAACTAGTGCGCATGATAATATCCCAATGCAGTTAAGTGAGTGCCAATGAGTGCTGCGTTAAGACGAGGAATGGCACAACCAGATTTTTCAAGATAATGTCTGTTGTGCGGCAGGAATGCGTACTTTCCCCATTTCTTTTGTAATTATAATGGACTATATATTAAGACGAAACTCTGGATATGGCGTAAAAGTAAGCAGCGAGCAACTATTTTATTTAGATTTCGCGGATGACGTAGACTTGCTAAAAGATTCTAAACAGAGGTTACAGGAGCTACTTGACACAATTACAGAAAATGCAGAAAATGTTGGGCTAAGCATTATAGTTGACAAATCAAACAGCATGTCCATCACAAGCTCACCACTTTTTGTGCATCACAAGAATACGAGTCTAGAACAAGTGAAGGACTTCAAATACCTGAGTAGCTGGATCGATTGTGAAGGTGAAATAATGACCGAGATTAAAGACAGAATTGGTCAGTCAACTGGAGCTTTCAATAGACTAAGCCCATTAGGAGAAGCAGCAAATATTTCTTGCGACTGAAGCTACGTCTCTTCGGTAGCCATGGGCTATCCATACTCCTCTATGTTAGTGAGAGCTTGAAACTAAATCAGCAGCTTGAAAAGAGAATTCTTGCATTCGAAAATATGTGCCTGAGGAGAATTTTAAACATAAGTTGGCAACAGAGAGTCAGTAACTTCAAAATCTGGAATAGAACGGGACAGCCTCTCATTACTGTTGTTCTGAGGAAAAAGAGGTGGTCATACTTAGGCCATGTACTCCGCATGAAACAAGGATGCCTTCCTCGGACAGCATACGACTTGAAACCAAACGGCAGAAGAAGACGAGGTCGTCCAAAGAACACTTTACGGCGAACTATTGATCGAGATCTGAGGATGGCTGAGACCTCGTTAATACCTGAATGGGAAGATGTCACCGCTGCAGCATTGCTTCAGGACGAGTGTAGAGGCTTCGTTGACGTCCTATGCACCACCATTGGCACAGGAGGAACTAAGCTCTAAGTAAGCAAGTAAGACACGCTAACCGACAATGACAAGTACTTGGACAAGCAAACATTCGTCCAGAAACACATGCCTAGAGAGTAAGAGAGACAAAACAACACACAAATATATAGCTTAAGACATACAAACTGACAAAGACAGACATCGTGAAATGCAAACATCTAACTAAAAACACAGACTCAGCAAGTGAGATAGACAAAATCGTATAAAAAGCCACAAAATCAGATATGCAAACAAACAAAGTCAGGCGCTGTGACAAGGAAAAACCCACCCAGACACACAGGCAAAGAGAATAAAAGAGGCAAAACCACATACAAATATAAAGATTCAGACATAGAAACCGACATAGACAGACACTAGGATAGGCAAACCCCTGCCCAGACGCAAAAGGTAAAGAGAGTAAGATAGAAAAAAACACATACAAACACATAGATTCAGACCTGCAATCTTACAAAGACATTCCCTTAGTCAAGCAAACACCTGCCCAGACACACAGGTAAAGAGAATGAGAGAGACAAAAACACATACAGATACAGAATTCAGACATACAAACCGACAAAGACAGACACTGGGACAAGCAAACACCCGCCTAGACACAAAGACTTAGAGAATGAGAGACGAAAACGCCTAGAAACACACAATTCAGACTTATAAACCAAAAAATGAAGACACTGGGAAAAGCAAACACTCACAAAGACACATAGGCTTAGAGAATGAGAGAGACAAAAATGCATAAAAATAGATAAATTCAGACATGCAAACCAACAAATACAGACACTGTGACAAGCAAACATTACCTCCCTGCAAAAATCTAGATTACGTGCAAGTAAAGAGGCTGGAAAATTCATCCGTTTCAAGACTGAAATCTATATGTTTCGATATTAAGAAACGTTGACTGCTTTTAAAACATTTGTCTTGATATTTATAAAAAAATAAAGCCTTGTCCGAATAATGCAAAATTAAAGAATTATTTCCGTTGATACGGCTTTTAGGATAAAACAAATTAGGAAAGTAAAAAGAAATGGTAGGGAAGGATATGACGATGGGCAAAATTGATCATCTCCTGAACGGACGATCACTTGATCATCTCCTGAAGAGATAACCAATTGATAATTTTTTTTAGAGTCAATGAATTTAACTGGATTGTAGATACAATTACCCAAACGACGAAAAATGGATTTGTAAAAAAAATACCAGTAGTTAGACATGGCAACATTTGGAAGCAGACATTTTATCAAACTCAATGATAGATTTCAAAAAAATGTGTCACAAAATATTTGAGTTTTACTGTTGATAAAGGCAAACTTAAAGAAGAAATGACATCCCTTGTGTTGGATATATCCACCATAAGCAGAAAATATATAGAACAGGATTTTGCAGCTCACACATTTGAATGGTTTGTATTTGATTAGTACGTGGAGGACAAAAAATAAAGTTCAAGAGTTTGAATCTAAAATGAACACTGAGTTCTAAGAGTGTAAGATCAAAAATACATGCAATACCTGTGTAAAATGCACATTAGAAGCGATTCTAATTAAATAAAATAAAATTATAAAAGAGGAAAAATAACGGCTGTAAACGTAAAAGCATGTTTTCAATAAGTATTCCCTGGTTGGGATCTATTTTACCTACTGTTGGAATAGTAACCACCGCTGGTACCAAATATTTGATGTGGAATGGCTCGCTGCCACCACTACCATAATGTAAATATAGGGTATGGTAATACCTTATTACGTTATACCCTGTTCCAGGGTATGGTAATGTGATCAAACGATCAAAAGGCCAAATTCTTGGCCAAGGGTGCCACTACCTGGGCCATCCCTAATATCTCTAGCTATCTCTTTTGATGTTAAACGGACCCTCCTGTCGATATACTAACGACGGCTTTTCTCTCGAACTCTTTTCCTACCCCTGCAGGCTTCGGGGGAAAAATCTCATACCGACTCACTTATATTTTCAATGTCAAATCCAACAAAACTCCAAAATCACAATTTTAATAAAAGGAAAACTTTTGTTGGGGTGGACCCCAGAATGGCAAGAACCAATCTAACAAATTAGAGTTCAAATCCATTGGCTTTTTTGCATCACATTATCTTTCAATGGCCCAGACCAGGAATACGAAAGTAGAATTTCATTCGAAAGGTTACTTATTGCAAAAGAATCTAGCTTAGCAACAAGACTTTAACTTATCATTGAAAATTATACTATAAGTAAATCTAAGCAAATGTAATTACAAAAAAAGAGGTCATTTATCTGAAAAAAGAAAAGAACAAGGGATGGAACCCCAACACCTTCCCCCGTCGGATAAATGACCACCCAGACGCCACGCTGGTCTTCCCTTAAAAAACATAAACACTAAAACTTAAAAATAAAACACTAAACACTAAAAATTTATAAAAACAATTTGCCTTCTTTTTCCACTGGTTATATGGTTCTGTTGGTTATGTTGTGATGGTTATGTTTGTTGCTTTGGATATATTTGAAAATAAATGCCGTTTCTAGCCGGCAAAATTCTTGCCATGACTCTAGGCAAAATTCCTCATGTCTAGACACGTTCCCAGGTAGTAGAAGCCATATCGGTTTCTAAACGCTTATGCATGTCCAAACAATCCTTTCCAGGTGTTTATCCTCCTATGTATGTCCAAATATATCTCTCCAGGTGCTAGAAGTCCCCCCACGATGATTTTATGTTAGAAGCCATAGAGGATTTTCCCTTCAAAGATCCCCATGTGTTCTGAGTACACTATAAATAAGCAGGATAAGGAAATTTTCTACTCGATCTCATATAACTATTTGAAGATAAAACAAACATCTCAAAAATGGATAACTCCTACAATGAAGTAAGTCACGTTCTCTATTAGAAGCTTTATCTGGCTCCGGGTTTTTCCCTATAAACCCGCCCCCCGGAAAAAACTCCTTCCACTATGCTTTTTTTATAGTCTTTTAAAAGCATAAAATATCTTCTTTTCACCCTGTAACCCCCCCCCCCCCTCCATTCGTTACCAATTAATTCTTTCAATAGAAGTTATTCCCTTTTACTCAAAAAGTTCCTTTTTCCATCATGCGTTTAAAACCTTGGCATTCATCAAAATAGAATCGTCTCTCTTTGCGACCTAAACAAAAAGATGTGAATGCGTCTCAAGAGGGGGGCTTTGTAAATAACCTTCGCAAGGAAAAGGATTGCCGTCAGTTATAGCAAATGAAGCATTAAATAATTCTAAGTTGTCTGAAATATGTTCAATTTTCTTAAAAATTAATGCGTAATAGAGATATTTTAGGACATGGAAATTACGTATAAGGAGGAGGGGGCATGTGGGGGCGTAATAAAAATACTTATTCCTCATAAATTCTGCTTTATGCTATAATGGAAAGAAGGAGGGTTAAGAAAAAGAGACAAACTTGACCCTGAGGGAAACCCCCCCCCCCTCCCAAGCACAGTACACACGCGGATGCTGCCTAATAAGGGCGGTGCAAATCTTAAACAACTACACCTAATGGGAGAGGTTGAAAGATCATCTTGCGAGAAGGGTAGACACCCAAACGGTTAAAAAGTATACTTAAGGCCCAGAGCGGAATGACACTGCGACACTGTTTTCACACTGTCACTAGCCCTCTTCATGACACCCTTTCCCTTAGGACATTTTCAACCGAAAATAAGTTAAAATGTCCCATTAAACACTATATTTATGAAAACAGAGAACTCGCCCCCCTTTCTTTACTATTTTTTGATACCCTAAGCATTTCACCTAACAATTCCAGTCTATTACTGCCCCTGTGACACATCTGTCATCGCCCCATCCCCCAAAACACTTTTCAGACATTTCTTGTTAAAATTTTTACTTCAAGTCATTCATTTGGGTTTTCACAAGCAATTCACGCCACAATACCACGCTATAACTACTCTAGCAGTCTTCTGTCATTGCCCCATCTTTCCTAAAACCCTTTTCAGACATTTCTTGTTAAAAGCTGTTCTTCAACTCATTCATTTGGGTTCTTGTAAGCAATTGACCCAAAGTCCCGCGCAATAACTACTGTGTAGCACCCTTATAACACCCCTCTTTCTTAGCCCCCATCCCCCAACACACAAAAACCCACACACACACACAAAAATACAAACAATTAAAAACACACAAACACACACACACACACAAACAAACTCACACACACGAACAAAAAAAACACACAAACAAAAACAAACACAAAAGCACGCACACACACACACACACAACACCACCCCACCTTTACTTAACACTATCAATTTTCTCTTAGAAGTAACAGGTTTTTCTTAACAGTAACAATTTTTTTCTAATAGCACCAAGTGGTCCGGCAAAGATACCAAATTTTCCTTAGAAGTAAAAATTTTTCGTTTGTGATAACAAGTTTTCTGTCAGAAGGAGCAAGTTTTCCTTACACTAACAAATTTTGCCTTCGAAGTAACAACTTTTTTCCTTAATACTAACAAAGTTTTACTTAGCACCATCAAATTTCTCTTACGAGTAACAGGGTTTTCTTAACTGTAACAATTTTTTTCTAATAGCACCAAGTTTTTCGTCAAAGATAATAAATTTCTCTTAGAAGTATTAATTTTTTCGTCAGTAATAATAAGTTTTCTGTTAGAAGTAGCAAGTTTTCTGTCAAAGATACCCAATTTTTCTTATAAGTAACAATTTTTTCGTTTATGATAACAAGTCTTCTGTCAGAGGTAGCAAGTTTTCTTAGCACTAACAAACTTTCTCATCGAAGTAACAATTTTTCGTCGGTGATAACAAGTTTTCGGTTAGAAGTAGCAAGTTTTCTGTCAAAGATACCTAATTTTGCTTCGAAATAACAATTCTTTCGTTTATGATAACAAGTTTTCTGTCAGAAGTAGCAATGTTTCCTTAACACTAAAAAATTTTCTCCTCGAAGTAAAAATTTTTCCCTTAATACTAACAAACTTTTACTTAACACTATCAAATTTCTCTTAGAAGTAACAATTTTTCGTCAGTAATAACAAGTTTTATGTAAGAAGTAGCCAGTTTTCTGCCAAATTTACCAAAAGTTACCAAATTTTTCTTAGAATAATTTTTTTTTTCATTTATGATGTCAAGTTTTCTGTCAGAAGTAGCAAGTTTTCGTTCGCACTAGAAATTTTCTCTTCGAAGTAACAACTTTTTCCTCAATACTAACAAACTTTTACTTAACACTATAAAATTTATCTTAGAAGTAACAATTTTTCGTCAGTAATAAAAAAGTTTCTGTAAGAAGTAGCAAGTTTTCTGCCAAAGATACTAAATTTTTCTTAGAAGTAACAATTTTTTTCATTTATGATAACAAGTTTTATGTCAGAAGTAGCAAGTTTTCCTTCACACTAACAAATATTCTCTTTGAAGTAACAACTTTTTCCTTAGCATTAATAAAATTTTTATTAAAACAATCAAATTTCTCTTAGAGGTAACAGGTTTTTCTTAACTGTGACACATTTTTTCTATTAGCACCAAATTTTCGGCCAAAGATAATAAACTTCTCTTAAAAATAACAATTTTTTCGTCAGTGATAACAAGTTTCCTGTTAGAAGTGTAGTCCATTAATATTACGGTTTGACCGGGACAAAATTGCAACAAAAGGTTTTTTTACATCAAAATGTTCAGAAAGAATTGCTGAACAGTATATCCAAAATCCGCTAAAATCACCCACCGGTAAAACCTTTTGGGGCTGCTTAAAGAGGGTGGAAGGGGGCAAAAAATTTTCTTACTCTAAAATATTTATAAGAAATCGCTGAACAACAGAA
The DNA here is from genome assembly GCF_049724085.1 of Artemia sp. Qi Xiang Cuo. Classification (NCBI taxonomy): domain Eukaryota; kingdom Metazoa; phylum Arthropoda; class Branchiopoda; order Anostraca; family Artemiidae; genus Artemia; species Artemia sp. Qi Xiang Cuo. Next base: position 51,234,590 of record NC_142808.1, read on the forward strand.
CCAAAGTCTGCCAAAATCGCTCTTCAGAAAAATCTTCTACGGCTGCTTAAAGGGGGTGGAAGGGACAAAAAAATCAGTTTTCTATGTTTTGACAATTAGGAAGTTTTCTTTAACATTTTCAGAAAAAAATCGCTGAACAACATATATAAAATCTGCAAAAATCGCCCACCGGGAAAAATTTCTGGGGCTGCTTAAAGGGGGTGAAAGGTTTGAAATTTTTTCGATTTTTGTTATTTCTGTATGTTCGAAGACTCGATTCTGGTATAAATCAACTCGCTGAAACCGAAAATGATGTTAATTTTATTGCAACACGTCTGTAACTTATATTAAACTATAAATAAAATTTTAATAACTCCATCGAAAAAATAAAGGAAATAGCTTTTCTTCCGAAGGGTTAGAAAAATCAGATTAATGAAAGCCTGAAATAATTCAAACAGAAACACAGGAAAATCTCGAACGGCAATTGAAAGGAGTAGAGAAGTACCCCACTCATTGTTGCTTCGCTAGTCGTTGCAAATCTGGTTATCCGATGAGAATTACCCGTGTGAAGACCAGACTGCAGAAAAAGGGAATGTACAGGCTTAGACACATTGAAACTTGAAAATTCATTCGTATTATTGGTTTCTTTTAAAGTTGGAATAGAAAAACATTAACACGTCTATCTATAAATCACAGTTTTGGATAATCATCATTTTTAGATCCCTTAGTATTGAGAATCATTATTTTATTAATGAGCACTACAAAAGAGCACAACCACCGTTATTGCAAAACACTAAAATTCTTCTTTTTCTAGAGATGTTGGTTCATTGTTATTACAGCTTTTTCCCATACACTCTCTGCAAGCAAGTGTGCAGGGCATGTCATTCTTACGGCAAGTGCATCTGGCCGTATCGCAACCTGATTTGCATTTGCAGCGGATAATTAGAAGAAGACTTTGGGAGCTGGTTTCTTCTCCGTCATTACTGGGATGTAATTATCAATGGAGATTCGCCATCCCCAGTTCTCCGGTTACATCGCAGCAGCCTCGCTTTTCCATTCCATTACCTGCAAATACACGCGAAAAGAATGGAACTTCGCAGCTGAGGGGATACGCTGACTGGCGCACATTTTTCGAACCGGAGTACTTTGCTATAGGACGAACAGAAACCAAGTTTGTTCAGCGTGTCGATGAGAAAACGAGAAGCAAAAGGGTGGTGCATCTGGACTGCCAGTCTTACCCGCAAAGGGTTGAGTAGGCTCTCGGTTGCATCGCTTGGAAGCATCTCTTGGATTATTGCTTGTCTAATTGAGGCTTGAAAAACAGTGCAGTGTCCGCCCGGCATAAGTCTGGCAAGTAGCAGACGCAGGGATGTTGAAATGAATTCTAAGTTTTTATCTAATGAGTGCAATTCCTCAATGCCCTGATAAAGGTCTGAGGGAGCATTCACTTGTTTTACTTCGTTCCGAATAATTTTGGCAAGTGTCTCGATCAAATTTACTTTTTCTGTCTCAGGATCGTGCTCTTTCGGAAGACTGTAATGTTAGTGAAGAATGGACTTCGCGGTTTCACAGAAAGTAATAACATTGTGTTTACAATTCACATAGACAATTAAAATTTGTTCTCCATAATGCTTTTAATACTCTCTTCAGATACTTTGCACTGTAGTGTTCAACATCATCATCCCCGCGAAGAAAGTCTTGGATCTTTTCTGCAATCTCTTGTAAGGTAACTTGCTCGTCATACCTGACTTCGAAGAGCTTGAGAGCATCCTTAAATACTTCTAGTCTCACTTCATCAGGTGGTCTTCCTGATTTTCTCTGTTTAGCTGATGTACAATTATCATCAACACTGTCTGAAAACTATTTTGGCACATCCTTTTTAGTTCAAAAGTTCGTCGAACGTTTTCTAGGGTAGACTGCATTTGCAGCATGCAAGTCTGAAGTAGCGCTTTTAATGCGACCAAGCAAAGCCTTTCCTCAAGCGTCATTCCTTTCATAGTATATCTTGACAACAGTACTCTGGAAGTGTAGGTTCTCACTAAGGATCCATTGCCGTAAACTTCTCTTCTTGAACATTTGCTCTCAATAATAACAGGTTTTGCACAAAACAAACATGAATTCATGAAATCAAAACCACCCAAGTTTGACCTTAGAGTCAGAGGTACTTCGTCTTGAAAAATATTTGGGAGAGACTTGTTTTCACTGTAACTCGCAATACGTTTCCTATCAACATAGTCTCTTCGGCATGCAACGTGAACTTTTTCACCTTTTACTGCCTGCAGATCGTCCCCTCTTGAAAGACTAGCACAGTTTACTCCTTACGCACCTTTTTGAGTCAAAACAGCAGTATCATCACTGGCGGTGAGCGGCGAGCAGCTTATTTTTTACTTCGAATCCGTTAATTTTTTGAACCTGCTTCTGTTACTCTCTAGACCTGAGAATAAGATATTTGTTTGACGTTGTTAAGTAGCAGGGAAATGGTTAATTACACAAGGAAAGGACAAGATATTAATTCTGCCTCACGTCGATAGAACCAGAATACTGTCAATCGATAAATAGAACTGACAGAAACTGGAGTCCGTCATACCACCTATAATGATCAGCACCATGGGCACCCATAAAGGGGGGGGGGGTTGAGGGGGCACCCCCCCCCTGGCTGAATGACGGTGTCATATATTTGTATTAATTAAAAAAAAATTCCAGAGAATAAGTTTTCACAGAAAAGTAGAGCTCTATTAAGTCAAAAATGGGCAGAAATAAATTCAAATGATCTTCCAAGCTTAAAACTACCACAAATCACTATCAAAAATGAAATGAAACTCAAAACAAACAGAAATTACAATAAATAGTCGAGTCAAACTCAAAACGTGCGAAAATTAACATTAGTAGGGCTGACAACCCCATGCCTCATCAAGACCAGAACACAGCTTATGCTTTACTGGAAAAAAAAACAAATGACTCTGGATTGTCAGTTTGATTTACCTATAAACTCAAAACGAAGTGCCGATTAGACCAGGTAATTCTCCCTAAAATTCAACCTATGGGCGCCAATGATCAGCGCCCACCCAAAGTCATATTAATTGCATGTGATAACTAATTTTAATAAAAACTAAACGCATACCTGAGTCATCGAATGACTACTCCAATGAGCATCCACTGCGATTCCGCTAGACTTTCATGTCTTTCTGACGACAGCTAGTAGTCACATCACTGCTAGTGACTAATCCGCGCCGTTACCATTTTACAAGGCCCCGACGGATGGCTCTGATCTCAAAATAAATTGAGAAAGAGGTTCAATTCCCTCCTTCCTCAAACAATAACTTCTGTTTCAATATTGATCGACCTAAGCTAAAGCTTAGCTTCCTACGGATGAGGCAACATATTAAGTTTATCAAGTCTACTACTAATAATGTGTCTGCCAAACTAGCTGATATAACAGCCAGGTACTTTTGAAGATAGATGGACATCTTTTTGTGTGCGCTCTGCAGCCTGCGTTTTCAAACCCTAACTGTACCTAGTCTTTAGTGGGCCGTATAGACTAGAATATTCAAGTTTCTAAAGCGCCTCTGCTTAGTCTCTCTTTTTTTAAACGTCTAGTTTTCAGAAGTTTGGTTCTAATAAGATACCAGGTTCCCGACGACTAGCGAAGCAAAAAAGAGTGAGATACTTCTCTGCTCCTTTAAGTTCGAGATTTTCCTGTATTGCTTTTCGCAGGCTGTTCGAAGTATTTCAGGTGTCCATTGATCTGATCTTTCTGTAAAACTTTGGAAAAAAAGATACTTCCTTTATTTTGGCAATGGAGTTGTTAAAATCTTATTCTTTGTAGTTTAATATAAGTTAGAGAAGTGTTACATTAAAAGTGATATCATTTTCGGTTTCAGCGAGTTTATTTATACCAGAATCGAGTCTCCTAAGGTACCGAAATAACAAAAATAGGAAAAAAGGGGGTTCACCCCTTTCACCCCCTTTAAGCAGCCCCAGAAGGTTTTCCTGGAGCGCAATTTCAGAATTTTTTGCATATGTTGTTCAGTGATTTTTTTTACATTTTAGTGGAAAAAACTTCCTAAATATCAAAACTGAAAAAAAAATTTCACCCCCTTCCACCCCGTTTAAGCAGCCCCAGAAGGTTTTCCTGCCGGTGATTTTAGAAGATTTTGGATCTGTTGTCTAGCGATTTTTTTGGAAATTTTAGTGTAAAAAAAATTCCTAAATGTCAAAAATGAAAAAACCTATTTTTTCGCCCCCTTCCACACCCTTTAAGCAGCCACAGAAGGTTTTCCCGCTGGGTGATATTAGCGGATTTTGAATATGTTGTCTACCAATTTTTTTCTGTGTAAAAAAACTTTTGTTACAATTTTTTCCGGGTCAACCACCTTTTCTCCGTACTTTTATTTGACTAGTAGCAAGTTTTTGTCAAAGATATCAAATTTTTCTTAGAAATAGCAATTTTTTCGTTCATGATAACAAGTTTTCTGTCAGAACTAGTAAGTTTTTTTAAAACTAACAAATTTTCTAATCGAAGTAAAAAATTTTTCCTTAATACTAACAATGTTTTAGTTAACAATATCAAATTTCTCTTAGAAGTAACAATTTTTCATCAGTGATAAAAAATTTTTTGCTAGAACTAACTAGTTTTCTGTCAAAGATACCAAATTTTTCTTAAAAGTAACAATTTTTCGTTTATGATAACAAGTTTTGGGTCAGAAGTAAAAAGTTTTCCTTAACACTAACAAATTTTTTCATCGAAGTAACAAAATACTAACAAACTTTAACTTAACACTATCAAATTTCTCTTAGAAGTAAAAATATTTTTCTTGATAGTAACAATTTTTTCTTATAGCAACAAGTTCTCCATTAGAGATAACAAGTTTCTATTAGAAGTACCAATTTTTTTGTCAGTGGTAACAAGTTATCTGTTAGAAGTAACAAGTTTTCTATCAAATATACCAAATTTTTCTTAAAAGTAATAATTTATCGTTTATGATAACAAGTTTTCTGTTAGAAGTAGCAAGTTTAGCTTAATACTAACAAATTTTCTCTTCGAAGTAACAACTTTTTCCTTAATACTAACAAACTTATACTTAACACTATCAAATTTCTTATAGAAGTAGCAAGTTTTCCTTAACATTAACAAATAATCTCTACAAAGTAACAAATTTTTCCTTAATACTAACAAATTTTTGCTTAACACTATCAAACTAATCATAGAAGAAACAATTTTCTCAACGTTTAAGTTCATCTAACTTAAACCTAAGTTTTAACCTAAGTCTTATGAACCTAACTTTAACGTAGAGAAAATTGTTTTTCTATGAAGAAACCCTTTTACTTCTAAATGAAATTTGATAGTGTTAAGTAAAAGTTTATTAGTATTAAGGATAAACTTGCTACTTCGAAGAGAAAAGTTTTTAGTGTAAAGGAAAACTTGCTATTTCTGACAGAAAACTTGTTATCATAAACGAAAAAAATTATTACTTCTGAGAAAAAATTGGTATCTTTTGCAGAAAACTTGCTACTTCTTACAGAAAACTTGTTATCACAGACTAAAAAAAATTCTTACCTCTAAGTGAAATTTGATAGTTTTAAGTAAAGGTTTGTTAGTATTGAGGAAAAAGTAATTATTTCGAAGAGAAAATTTGTTAGTGCGAATGACAACTTGCTACTTCTAACAGAAAACTTGTTATCAGAAACGAAAAAATTGTTACTTCTAAGAAACCTTTGATATCTTTGGTGGAAAACTTGCTACTATTTACAGAAGACTTGCTATCACTGACGAAAAGTTTTTTCTTAAGTAAAAGTTTGTTAGTATTAAGGTAAAAGTTGTTACTTCGTGGAGAAAATTTGTTTGTGTTAAGCAAAAATTGCTACTTCCGACAGAAAACTAGTTATTATAAACGACAAAATTGTTATTTCGAAGAAAAATTTGGTATCTTTGACAGAAAACTTGCTACTACTAACAAAAACTTGTTATCATAAACGAAAAAAATTGTTACTTCTAAGAAAAATTTGGTATGTTTGACAGAAAACATGCAACTTCTAACAGAAAGCTTGTTATCACTGACGAAAAATTGTTACTTCTAAGAGAAACTTATTAACATTGACGGAGATCTTGGTGCTATTTGAAAAACTATATTACAGTTAAGAAAAACCCCTTACTTCTAAGAGAAATTCGATAGTGTTAAGTAAAATTTTATTAGTAATAAGGAAAAAGTTGTTACTACAAAGAGATAATTTTTTTAGTGTGAAGGAAATCTTCCTACTTCTGACAGAAAACTTGTTATGGAAAACGAAAAATTTTTTACATCTAAGAAAAATTTAGTATCTTTGACAGAAAACCTGGTACTTCTTACAGAAAACTTGTTTTCACTGACGAAAACATTATTACTTCTAAGAGATATTTGATAGTGTCAAGTCAAAGTTTGTTAGTATTGAGGAAAAAGTTGTTACTTCGATGAGTAAATTTGTTAGTGTGAAGAAAAACTTTTTATCTCTGACAGAAAGCTTGTTATCATAAACGAAAAAATTCTTGCTTCTAAGATAAATTTGATAGTGTTAAGAAAATCATTGTTATTATTAAGAAAAAAAGTTGTTACTTCGAAGGCAAAATTTGTTAGTGCTAAGGAAAATTTGCTACTTTTGACAAAAAACTTGTTATCATAATCGAAAAATTTTTATTTCTAAGAAAAATTTGGTATCTTTACCGGACCTCTTGGTGCAAAAATTTGTTACTGTTAAGAAAAACCTGTTACTTCTAAGAGAAATATGATAGTGTTAAGTAAAGGTTGCGTGGTGTTGTGTGTGTGTGTGCTTGTGTCTGTGTGTCTGTTTGAATGTGTGTGTGTTTTTTTGTGTGTTTGTTTTTGTGTTTGCTTTTGTGCGTTTGTGTTTGTGAATGTGTTTTTGTGTGTGTGTGTTTGTGTATTTGTGTGTGTTTTTGAGTGTGTGTTTTGTGTGTGTGCGGAGTGTGTGTGTGTGTGTGTTTGTGAGTGTGTTTGTGTGTGTTTTTGTGTGTGTATGTCAATGTGTTTGTGATTTTTTGTGAGTGTGTTTTTTTGTGTTTGTGTGTTTTGTGTGTGTGGGGGGATGGGGGTGATGACAAAGGGGTTTCATAGGGGTGCTAGAAAGAAGTTATAGTGAGGTACTGTGGGTGAATTGCTTACGAGGACCCGAATCCATGAGTTGAAGTGCAAATTTTAACAAAAAATGTCTGGAAAGTGTTTTGGGGGAGATGGGGCGATGAGAGAGGCCTGCTAGAGAGTAGTTATAGTGCCGTACTGTGGGTGAATTGCTTAAGAAAATCCAATTTAATGAATGAAAGCAATACATTTAACAAGAAATGTCTGAAAAGTGTTTTGGGGGGGATGGGGCGATGACAGAGTTAGGTCACAGGGGCAGTAATAGTCTGGCATTGTGAGGTGAAATGCTTAGAGTATCAAACATTAGTAAAGAAAGGAACGGAGGATGACTTCTCTGTTTTCATAAATATAGTGTTTAATTGGGTATTTTACCTTGTTTTCGGAGCAAAAAAGGTTGAAAATGTCGTAGGGGGTAAGGACTGATATCATGTGGAGGGCTGGTGTCTGTGTGAAAACAGTGTGGCAGCGCCATTTTGCTATGATTTATAAGTATACTTTTTAACGGTTTGGGTATCTATCCTTTCGAAAGATGATACTCCAACCTCTCCCAATAGTTGTTATTGTTTAAGATGTGCACCGCCGTTATTAGGCAACATCCACGTGTGTACCGTGCTCGGGGGGGGGGGGGGGGTTCCTGGAGTGTAGCTTGTAAGATACAATGACGTACTCCATATTAGACCTGGTCACCGAAATTCTAGGGATCTTCCAGAAAACAATGTTTCAAAAAATGGGTGGGAATCTTGGCAATACAGAAAAATATTAGAACGCCTGAAGTTCTGGGTTGGTTGCCAGGGGTGGGAATCCTGCCAGATGAGTGCTAAAAACATAGATGATGTGACGTCAGAGGGGGGTATGTCCTAGAAATTCTCTGATCATTTCAATGTTGTTTCTACATTTTAAATTATCTCGAGAAGGATCATTTTTTAACCTCCTTTACCACCTAGCCGAAGTCCGGATTCCTTTCCCGGAACGAGTTGACACTGATCAAACTCCTCTACAGTGTGCGGGGTGAGTTGGAATAAGAATTTCTCGAAACAGAGTTTCACTTAGTATGTTTTAATATTTTTGCTGAAAAATATGTCCTGGGTTGTTTCAGGGCTGACATAAACCGCACGGTGGATTAGATAATCCCTTGGAGGCGGTCTGCGATCGGGGAAGTACCCTAGTTGAGGGAGGGTCGCTGCGAAGTATGGATAACAGGGGGAGGGGCATCTACTTGACGCCAAACTAATCTGGTAGAGAAATCCCTACTTGTATCCTTACCCCAGGCTTATCGCGTAGGAAAAAATTAATATGTAATAGAAATTTATTGTAATATTATGGCACAAAACTTATCAAGCCTATCAATAATGAGATTTATCGTAAAATGGTATATGACAGTTTTTCCAGAACGATTGTCGATGTTTAAAATCCATTCCATGGAATGACCTCTTATGTTGTCTATTGAAGGGACACTTTTTCTCTTCTCATAGATCATATTCATCACAATGTTCAGTGTTATAGTAAATTATTGTACTAGCATTTTAACAAATTGAAAGGGAGTAGTCAATCCGGACTTTGCCCAGTTAAAGATAGGTATGGGGCCGCAATTAGCGATAAGGAAAAAACTAAAGAGAGATGGGCCAAACATTTTAAGAATTTGAATAACCGAGATAGAGTTGCAGGAAAATGAAAAAGTTTGTGATGCCTTGGATGTGAAGGAAGATTTGTTTTGTGAGGAGGAACTAGCAACAGTACTAAACGGATTAAAAAATAATAAGGCTCCAGGTGCTCATAGGGTGGTAAATGAGTTTCTTAAATATGGTGGCTCTGAGGTTAGAATTAAGCTACTGAAGATTATGAATGTGATTTTTGAAAAAGGGGAAGTACCTAACGAGTTTAGGAAAACCTTGATTAAGCCACTTTATAAGAAAGGTGATAAAAGTGAGTGTGGTAATTATCGAGGCAGCACATTGGTCTCTGTAGGTAGTAAATTTCTTGGTAATATGATACTTTTTAGACTGAGAGATGCCGTAGACAAAGTTTTAACAGAAGAACAGTGCGATTTTAGAAAAGGTGGAGGATGTGTCGACCAGATTTTCACTCTTAGGCTAATAATTGAGAAGTGCCTGAGTTTTCAAACACCTTTGATCCTCAGTTTTATAGATTATGAGAAAGCGTTCAATTCTGTTGATAGAGGAGCTTTAGTAAAGCTTTTATCCTTGTATGGTATACCAGACAAATACATTAAAGTGATTAGTTCTATGTACGAGAAAAACACCGCTGCGGTTAAGGTAGGAAATGAGGTTAGAAGCTGATTTTGTATTACATCAGGAGTTAAGAAGGGTTGTGTTCTATCCCCGTTTATATGGATTATTTTGATGGACTTTGTTTTAAGGAGCACAAGAAAGGCAATGGGAGACCACAAAATAAAATTGGGAGGAAAAATTCTCCTGGACTTAGATTATACTGATGATTTAAGCATCCTAGTTGAAAGTGTGAGTAAATGAATGAAGTTTTAGAGGTTTTGGGAGTTCAGGGTGCTACAGTTGGTTTGAAAATTATTGTTAAGAAGACTAAGTCACTAAGGCTAGGAATACGGGAAGATATTATTATCTAAGGAAAGATTATTATTATTATTATTATTATTAAGGGAAGATGAAAAGGTGACGTTGGGTAATGAAAAGTTTGATAAGGTGGGCAGCTTCACTTACCTTAGTAGTATTATTAGTAAAGATGGAAGCAGTGAAGATGTTGAAAGTAGAATAGCCAAGGCCCAGGGTGTTTTTTCACAGTTGAAAAAAGTTTGGAAGAATAGGAAGATAAGTCTGCGAACAAAGATTAGAATGTTAGAAGCTAAATTGATGAGAGTGGTCAAGTATGGATTTGAAGCATGGGCGCTCCGAAAAGCAGATGCAGATTTGCTAGATGTTTTCTAGAGAAATTGCTTAAGGATTGTTCTGGGTACGCGGCTGACTGACCGTATTTCAAACAATAGGCTATGCGAAAAATGTGGCTCAATACTGCTCTCTAGGGCTATAATTGAAAGAAAGGGTGAGGTGGCTAGGGCACGTTGTGCGGATGAAGTATGAAAGATTGTCGGAGATTGTTATTTTCGGCCAGCCGTCTAGGGCTAAACGGAAAGCAGGTCTTCCCCGCCTGGGGTGGGAGGTTGTAATAAAGGAAGATTTAAAAAAAATGCGAACCTCGTTGCGGGTTTAAAAAGGGAGACTTTGAATAGATTGGGGTGGAGGAGGAGCGTGCGTAGCTGTTTTGGCCTCAGCCGGCTTGATGGTGCGGTGAGTTGTTAGTACTAGTAGTAGTATGTCTTGCATTATAGACATTTTTCTTTGAGTAATCATCACTTTCTTTTATACTATATTTTGAGATATCTCTGTAAAGAATCTTTTCTACGTCTCTTCTTTCAATCTTCTTCCTTAACTGTCATATTGAACCTTGTTTTATGCGAGCTTACTTGCAATCTGTATAAATTTCTCTCCATATCAAGCAGGATTTTGCTCCTCATTTCCTCCAGATTCTTCTCGTCTATTTCTGCGTCCACACTGTCTAAGCATGTTGTAATAGGTTCATAATAACAGTCAAAATCATGATAATGACCATTACACATGGAACAGTCACAATAAAAAAGATATTTCTAACTCGACATGATCAACCAAAAGGTCAGGCATCTCATGACGAGGGGCAGGTTGTGCAGGCATTGTTGGCCTGGAAGGGGAAAGATGGGATATGGATGGGCTAGCTATCTCCAACCATTTTACATCATTATTCCTTGCCCTTTTCACTGGGGCTGCCAACTTGTGGAATTCCTAGAAAAAAAATTAGTACAAAAACTAGCCAACTTAATGGAGGGGCGCCCTAATGATGATCATGTAATGATAGAGGAGGTAAAAGATGCATAAGTTCTTTCCTGTAATCAAATGCTTTTCGAGATAAATTAAGTCAAATTTTACTATTCCCACCAAATTTAAGACGTTGTATCCTAGCCTTCTAAATCAAGGTTAAAAACCTTATTTTTCATTTTCTTCGCAAAAATAAAAGAAATTTTTTCTAAGAAAGGTGTAGAATTAAATAATAGACCACAGTAAAGCTAGAAATGTTTTTATAAGAGACCGCTTATATGTATTACAATAAAAATAATAGGTTCCTAAGATAGGTTTCCCCCCTTTTTCAAGAAAGCTAAAAAGTAAAATTTGCGAGGTATGAGATAGGCTTAAAAATCAAGTTATCAAATAATATGCAATTGCAATCGTCCCTTTATGCGCAAGAATTTATAAAAAAAAGAATAAAAAAATTGGAATTCGAAATTAAGAGAAATTTAAATTGATCCCAACCTCAAAATACCTTCTAAGGGACAAGTTTGTCTCTTTTTTTAACCCTTCCCCTTTCATTTATAGCATAAAGTGAAATTGGAGAGGAATAAATGTTTTTTGTTACGCCCCCGAGTACCCCCTCCTCCTTACACGTAATTTCAATATACTAGAACATCGCTATTATGCAGTAATTTTGCTGAAAATAGAACATAGTTCAGACAACTTAGAATTATGTAATGCTTCATTTGCTATGACTGCCGGAAATCATTTTCCTTGCCAAGGTTATTTACAAAGCATCCCTCTTTTGACATTTACACATATGTTTTTGTTTAGCTCACAAAGAGAGACGATTCTATTTTGATGAATGCCAAGTTTTTTAAACGCATGATGGGAAAATACACTTTTTGGGTAAAAGGGAATTACTTCTATTGAAATAATTAATCGGTAACGAATATGCGAGGGGGGGGTCAGAGTAAAAAGAAGATATGTTATACTTTCAAACGACTATAAACAAAGCATAGTGGTAGAATTTTCTCTAGGGGGGCTAATGAAAAAACCTGGAGCCAGGAAAAAGTTCTAATAGAGAAAGTGACTTGCTTCATTGTAGTAGCTATCCAATATTTTAGATGTTTGATGTGTCTTCAACTCGTTATATGAGATTGATTAGAAAATGTCCTTATCCTGCCTATTTATAGCGTACTCAGAACACATGGGGATCTTTGAAGGGAAAGTTCTCTATGGCTTTTAATAGTAAAGCATCGTGAGGGGACTTCAAGCACCTGGGGAGATACATTTGAACATATGTAGGAGGAAAAACACATGGGGATATATGTTTGGACACGTATAACTGTATAGAAAAACAATATGGCTTCTACCACCCGGGAACACGCCTAGATATGGGAAATTTCACCACGAAACATTTTGCCGGCTAGAAACAGCATTTGTGATAAAGCCTTCTAATTAAGTCAATTTAGAATTTAGTAAAAATATATTAAGACGCAAATACAAAGTTTTGAAATACCACTTTTTATCAAGATAAGGAACATATCTTGCAAAGTTTCTGCTTAACGGGAAATTGAGAAATCACCACTTCCTAGCTATTGCGTTAGTTGGGACCAGGAAGGTGTGGTTGATAAAATGTATAAAAGATACATTTTATGGGAAGGGGGAGACTGATACTAACTATAAGCCGGACTGACCTCTGATCCGTTGTTTTAGAAATACCTTGGAATCTTGTCGGATCATTGTAAGTGTCTAAGTATCTTATTGCATATTATTGTAATTTTCTGAGACTTGTGGTCTACTTGGAACAGCCAGTTCCAGTAGAATATATATATATACATATATCTGGTATTATTATATGTTAACTGAATAAAAGTATTTTGTTATAGCCAACCTCTCTACAATCTACATTTAGTCCCTCGAATATACCCAGCTGGTACGCCTCATTAGTTCGGTCATAGCCTAAGGCACGTTACCAAAGTTTAATTACCTTAGGGCCATAGTTTATCTCTCCTATAAAGGTAGAATAAAGGCATCTACCACTACACCACTTAAATACAATAAAATCACCTTACCACAACTGGTGGAAGTTGGAAAAACTGGGTCAGGTTCACAAAATAAAAATTGTATATTAAAACAGAAATGGCTTTGTCAAAAGGGGAAAGTAAATGGACTTCGCTTTTAGCGGCGCTCAAATTAGTAAAACTTCGAGCAGCTTTGCTCGAACTTTGGCTATTAGAAATTGATGTTTGTCCCCTCAAAGATTTGGGTACAGTAGATGAAATGGAAAAAAGGCTCAATCAAGAATTGTAAAATAGAAAAAAATACAGTATCTTGTTTTTAGCAAGTAGAAGTAAGTGAATAATTAGTAGTTTTCTTAGTGGTTTTAATAACTGTAGTGTAGAAGTGCCGTATATCACCAAATAATAAAGTATTTGTACCACGAATTAAAAGAATAAAATAAAAGATAATACGTAAAGAAAAATCTAGCTGGACTGATCAAACGTGGGTGAAAACAGAAGAATTTTAGGCATAATAGTAGCAAATAGGGTCCTAATTCAGCCTTACTACATGTACAGGCTATAGACTTATCTTTCAAGGACAACACTGCTACAATTTAGCAAATGAAACACACAAATTGTGGTCCGAACAATTATAGGTTAGAAGCTGCCATTTCCGAGTGTTTTAGGAGTAGAGACGTTTCAAATATATGGCGTTTTACGACGTAATAAGCAGTAGAATTACCTTTGTTAAAGCTAATCTGAATACTAGGATAGTTTTGTATTTTCACAAGCAAAGGAAAGGAAAGACATATAAATTTGTAATGAAAGCAATTGACGAAAAGGATGAAAACAAAGAGAAAAGTAACCTTATAAGTAAGACAACAAATGTGGAAGCTTAGTAAAAGTCGCCGAAGGAAGCGAAAAAAAAAGAATTGTTACTCAGCTGTGATGGGAAGTTTGCATGAGGCAAGAAATTCGGTGAGAGAAACCGATAATCACAGAGAATGAAAGCACGGGGATAGGTCTTAAAAGGGCCTCCTTTCCCTACACAGAGAACCTTCATTTGAATAATGGTGTTAGAAAAAATTCAAATTCTGAATTAGCTGCGCCAAATGATTCAGAAGAAAGTTCAAATTTTAATTTAAACCATGGCTGCTTTTGAGCCATGTAGATGTAAAACAAGCCAGTGTTTGAAAACTGTTATGCTTGCTTACATAGAATATTAGAACACATTAGGACAAACAGAGGAGGCAATGCATCATTTAGGATAGTCGATATTGACTATTATGGTTAGCTCCTACATTTACTCAATGACGAATTCAATCATCCTAAAGCCTTGTTTAATTAAAAATCTGTACATTTTAGTCAAACAGACAGAATAGGAAATATAAGTGAAAGAAAAAGCTATGATAAAACTTATGAAAAAGGATGAAAAGTCATTATATCCTTAAAGAAATAAAAAATATCCAAAAATAACTTAATTAATCCACAGACAGAAGTTGACTCAAAACGGAGAATTTAACCAACAGATCAAGAGAGCTGCGAACAAGGAATAGACTAAATTATACTCTACCCCAAATTTCCGCAGCCATCCTCACAAGTTGGGAACTTAGTGTGAAAAAAAAACTCACTTATTTCAGCACAAAATTGTAAACTATCACACTGCAACGGAAACTAACAATTAAAAATGAACAGTAGACTTCTCATTTTGTTCCAATTATTCGTTATCAGAAGGGTATTTTCGCTTTAAAGAGATTAGTTCCTTCATGAAATCTGCCAAATATTTTAGAATTTTATAGACGTAATAATTGAGATCGAAATTAGTGTTATAAATACTATAGCTTGAAAAACCTTTACCACCAGATCCTCGCCAGAACTGCATTTAAATAGGACAAATTACTGTTTAAAAGAAACATTTTTAAACTGGAGAGATCTTAAATAAGAAAACAAGCTGCGAATATAATACCGTATTTTACGATAAGGGTGCACATTAATGCCCATATGTGTGCAAAATGCTCGTGACATGTATTGTTTTATGTGTGTTTATAAAAAAATGTAGCTTTCATTTGACTATTGCTAAGGCCGATGAATAGAAGTAAATCCTGTCACGATTAAAGCAATAATGTCGCGCAAAAACCTATTTTACAGAAAAAGCAGAAAATAACTTGAAATGAAACCCTTAGGCTTAATTGAAATAAATAATAAAAAAAAGAGAATGGTTAAAGTTGAAAATATAGCCAGAAGAAATTATAAGGAAATGAAATTCAACAGAGTCAGTAAAACTCTGTTATACGCGCATATTGAACCGACCGAACGAAACTAGTACGATAACTGTACTAAATAAGTACAAAATAAGTAGCATTACTACTACGGAGCCTTCTTTACAGTGGTTAACAAGGGCCGGGATTAATTAAGATATTGGAGAAATGCTCCAAGTAGACATGAAAAATTATGCTCTCTTATGTGGGAGTCGTTTTGGGAATAATAACTAGCGTGGCATAAAGACAAAACCACTAAAAGTTGGGAAGTTAAAGTGAAAATAGTCATTGTAACTTGTATGTCTAAAAATAAATTACTGTGTGCCATGAAGGCAAGGTATATTTTCTGCAGAAGGGCCACTTTGTTTGAGAATAGAATAGCCCAAGAGAGAAATGTGGCCACAAATCAAAAAAAGTATGGCAATACTATAAATAAATAATTATTGTGTGTGCAGGTTCATAGCAGTCCTTTTAGCTGTAGCTGATGACAGAGAACTTAGAAACGCTATAGGAGCTACCAGAAGGCAGCCCTGGTAAGCAAACCTTCAGGGTGCAGGCACGAGTCAATCGATAGTGCCAAAACAGGTAAAAAGACGAATAGCTAAATTTTTAGCTTATCAAATCAAGCTGTAAACGGAGATTTGCCCTAAAAGGACATTAAAGCTGAAAAAAAGAGATTACAGACTAATACATTTTTTAACTGTCTCAATCACCTGAAAATACGAAAAGAATTAAAAAGCTCAAAAGATTGAATAAACAAACATGCATACAGTAAGCTAAAAGCAGTTAATGACATAAGTGGTTCGAAATAGAACCAAAGTTGTAAAAAAAAGATAAGAAAACGTATATAGTCGTATATGGCAAAGTAATATAGTGGTAACAAATATTGCTGAGAAAATATATTATAAAGATATTTTGGAAAGCTTTTATAAATATGGAATTGTCATCATAAAACAAAAACATTGTAAATATGTAAATTTTAATAGCAAAATCATTTTATATGAACTATTGCCAAGCCCTTATAAAGAGGCTAATCAGAGTTCTTAATTATGGTGTATAAATCTATTAGTTAGGGTTGATTTTTTTTATAGAGTTTAAATTGCAGTTAAGACTTATCAGATAAAAGGCTTAACAGACTTATTTAAAAGTTATAAAAAGAACAAATATTGCAGTAACTAAATAAATTGTAAGGGTACATAATTATTATTAGTTTTTAACAATTGAGTTATGTATCAACATAACTTCTGTTAATATATATGTATATAACCTAAACTATCCATGTATATATGGTGAATTAATATGTTGAGTATTTGTGTTTTTTATTTTCATATCATTCAAGAAGTATTCTACATTAATACTTTATAAGCAATTAACAAAACGTTATTTGGAATTAATTCGAATCCTAGTCTATACCGTGTTCTATTTTTTTAAATGCTTTAAGTTTTAACCAGTAGTTAAATATCCTATCTAGTTTTGCGACTTAAAAAAATACTTGGGTAAGTTATTGCACAATGCTTGTATATATGTATATATATACTGTGTTTTTATTTACTTTAAGTTTTATCTAGTGATTTAATGTTATATAAATTTTTGACTTCGAGTCAAAGTATAAATATTTTTATTTTGAAATAATCCGTTAAGAAAGAATAATCCAGCAAGAAACATGATATTTCGATTTAAGCGGCATATTATCTTTGGAGTAATTAAAAGAGAGAAAAGTAATTAAAAATAATTATACATTACAAAATTAAGTGTTTCTTTTTACTATATATAGGTAACAAATTATGCTTTATGTGTATTCTAATGTTAGCATTTATTTTAGATACAGCCTTAGCTTTTTTTGGAAATCAAATTTTTCATAACATCCTTTCGGATCCATTTTTTTTTCAATCATTTTTGATGCACTTTTGGAAAGTAACAAATTTTGAAGCTACTTCAATGTGTCCTAATGTTAAAATCTAATACCGTCAGAAAACAAACCATACCTGATCAACTGATATTTTGGAAGCTGTATGCAGAATTACAGACTTTACTACAAGAGTATCGGAAAGTCAAGTAAAATCAGAACTTAATTTAGGCCTAGAGAATGTGCTATATAGCCTCAAAGGCTTTATATTATTGAAATATGTGAAAAAGCTTTATGCTAGAAAAATATGTGAAAATTTAAAAACCGATATTGTTATGTGTAATTTAACCAAGGCGTTTCTAAACCTGAAAAATAAGCAATATATCAACCACATCACATAAATAAATTAAATTATTAATAGGAATTAAATTTAAACTCAAATAGTTCATAAGCGTTTCTAATATAACTTGAAATCTATATTAAGCAGAGCCACTAATATGATGCTTAAGCTGCTTTGGGTCAAGCTAAAACAGAAGATGCATATGAAAAAGGGTAAAAAAAAAAGTATTTTTCAGTCCTAGAGAAAGAGAAAAAGAGAAACAAGGATGAATTTAAATTCAAATCCTTCAACAGAAAAAAGAACATGGCCTATAGTGGACCAGAAACATAACCCTAAGGAAACCCATTGAGGGTATATGTCATAATGACCCAAAGATGGCAGCATGATAGCTGTAAACAAAATTAAGTTTTTTTTAAAGTAAAATATTGAGAGTTGAGACAAATCTTCTTTAAATAGGGAGTATTGTGATAAAGCCTTCTAATTAAGTCAACTTGGAATTTAGTAAATAAATATTAGGACACAAATACAAAGTTTCGAAATACGTCTTTTTATTAAGATAAGGAACATATCCTGCAAAGTTTTGGCTTAACAGGAAATTGAGACATCACCACTTCCTAGCTATTGCGTCGGTTGTGTCCAGGACCTCTGTGTAAAAGATACATTTTATGGAAAGGGGGAGACTGATACTAACTTTATGCCGGACTGACCTCGGGTCCGTCGTTTTAGAAATACCTTGGAATCTTGTTGGATCATTGTAAGTGTCTAAGTATCTTATTGTATACTATTGTAGTTTTCTGAGACTTGGGGTCTACTTGGGACAGCAAGTTCCAGTAGAATATATATATCTGGTATTATTATATGTTAATTGAATAAAAGTATTGTATTATAGCCAACCTCTCAACAATCTACATTTAGTCCCTCGAATATACCCAGCTGGTAGGCCTCATTAGTCCGGTTATAGCCTAGGGTACGCTAACAAAGTTTAATTATCTTAGGCCCACAGTTTATCTCCTCTAAAAAGGTAGAATTAAGGCATCAACAACTACACCACTTAAATACAATAAAATCGCCTTACCACACATTTATTTTCAAATATATCGAAAGCAACAAACATAACCATCATAACATAACCAACATAACCATATAACCAGTGGAAAAATAAAGGAAAAAATTGTTATTTCGAAGAAAAATTTGATATCTTTGACAGAAAACTTACGAATTCTACCAGAAAACTTGTTAGCATAAACGAAAATATTGCTACTTCTAAGAAAAATTTTATCTTTGACAGAAAACTTGCAACTTCTAACAGAAAACTTGTTATCATAAAGGAAAAAATTGTTACTTCTAAGAAAAATTTGGCATGTTTGAACGAAAACTTGCTTCTTCCAACAGAAAATATGTTATCACTGACGAAAAAATTTTTACTTCTAAGAGAACTGTATTATCTTTGACGGAGATCTTGATGCTGTTAGAAAAAATTTGTTACAGTTAAAGAAAACTTATTACTTCTAAGAGAAAGTTGATAGTTTTAAGTAAAAGTTTATTAGCATTAAGGAAAAAGTTGTTACTTCGAAGAGAAAATTTGTTAGTCTGAAGGAGAACTTGCTACTTCTGACAGATAAACTTGTTATCAAAAAGAAAAAATTCTTACTTCTAAGAAAAATTTAATTATTTTGACAGAAAACTTGCTACTTCTTACAGAAAACTTGTTATCACTGACGAAAAAATTGTTACTTCTAAGAGAAATTTGATAGTGTTAAGTCAAAATTTGTTAGTATTGAGGAAAAAGTTGTTACTTCGAAGAGTAAATTTGTTAGTGTGAAGGAAAACTTGCTACTTCTGACAGAAAACTTGTTATCATAAACGAAAATTTTTACTTCTAAGAGAAATTTGATAGTGTTAAGTAAAGGTGGCGTGGTGTTGTGTGTGTGTGTGTGTGCTTGTGTGCGTGCGTGTGCGTGTGTGTGTGTTTTTGTGTGTGCATGTGCGTGTTTGTGTTTGTGAGTGTATTTTTGTGAGTCTGTGTGTTTTTGTGTGTGTTTGTACGTGCGTGTGTGAGTTTTTTTGTGTGTGTGTGTGTGTCTGTTTGTTTTTGTGTGTGAGTGAGTGTGTTTTTTGTGTGTGTGTGTTTTTGTGTGTGTATGTTTGTGTGTGTGTTTTTGTGTGTGTGTGTGTTTGTGTGTCTTCTGTGTTTTGTGTGTGTGTGGGATGGGGGTGGTGACAGAGGGGTTTCATAGGGGTGTTAGAAAGTAGTTATAGTGCGGTACAATGGGTGAATTGCTTACGAGGACCCGAATGAATGAGTTGAATAGCAAATTTTCCCAAGAAATTTCTGAAAAGTGTTTTTTGGGGGAGATGGGGCGATGACAGAAGACTGCTAGAGAGTAGTTATAGTGTGGTATTGTGGCGTGAATTGCTTGGGAAATCCCAAATGAATGACTTGAAGTGAAACGCTTAAATAGAAATATCTGAAAAGTGTTTTGGGGGGATGAGGTGATGACAGAGGTATGTCACAGGGGCGGTAATAGTCAGGAATTGTGAGGTTAAATGCTTAGGGTATCAAACATTAGTAAAGAAAGGAGCGGAGGGTGACTTCTCTGTTTTCATAAATATAGTGTTTAATTGGACATTTTAGCATATTTTCGGAACGAAAAAGTTTGAAAATTTTGTAGGAGGTAAAGACTGATGTCATGTGGACGGCTGGTGCCAGTGTGAAAACAGAGTGGAAGCACCATTCCGCTTTGGTTCATAAGTATACTTTTTAACAGTTCGGGTATCTATCCTTCTCGAAAGATGATATTCCAACCTCTCCTATTAGGTGTTATTGTTTAACATGTGCACCGCCATTATCAGAAAGCATCCGCGTGCATACCGTTCTCGGGGGAAGGGGGGTCCCCATTGGGTTCCAGGAGTTTAGCTTGTAAGATACAATGACGTCATCCATATTAGACCTGGTCACCGAAATTCTGGGGATCATCCAGAAAAAAAATGTATCGAAAAATGGGTGGCAATCTGCAATACAGAAGAAATATTAGTACGTCTGAAATCATGGGTGGGCTTCCAAGGGTGGGAATCTTGCAATTTGAGTGCTAGATACTTGGATGATGTGACGTCAGAGGGGGGTATGTCCTATAAATTCTATGATAATTTCACTATTGTTGCTTCTTTTTAAATTATCTCGAGCAAGATCATTTTTAACCTCCTTTGTCGCCTAGCCGAAGTGTGGATTCCGTCTCCAGAACAAGTTGACACTGACCAAACTCCCCCGCAGTGCACAGGGTGAGTTGGAACCAGAATTTCTTGAAATAGAGTTTCCCTTTGCGTGTTTTGACATTTTTGCTGAAAAATGTGTCCTGGGTTGTGTCAGGGTTGATATAAACCGCACGGTGGACTGGATACTCTCTCAGAGGCGGCCTGTGACCGGGGCGGTACCCCAGTGGAGGGAGTGTCACTGCGGGGTATGGATAACACGGGAAAGGGGAATCTACTCGACCCTAAACTAAACTGGTAGAGAAATCACTACTTGTATCATTAAACCAGGCTTATCGAGTAGGACAAAATTAATATGTAATAAAAATTTATTGTAATATTATGGTATAAAACTTTTCAAGCCTATCAATAATGAGATTTATCGTAAAATGGTATATGAGAGTTTTTCCAGAACGATTTTCGACATTTAAAATCCTTTCCTTACAATGACCTCTTATGTTGTCTCTTGAAGGGACACTTTTTCTCTTCTCTTAGATCAAATTCATCACAATATTCAGTGTTATAGTCAAATATTGTACTGGCATGTTAAAAATTGAAAGGGAGTAGCCAATCTGGACGTGGCCAAGTTAAAGAAAGGATTGGGGCCGCAATTAGCAATAAGGAAAAAACTAAAGAGAGATGGGCAGTACATTTTGAGAATTTGCTTAACCGAGATAGAGTCACAGGAAAAGATATATAGGAAAATGAAAAAGGTTCTAATGCCTTGGATGTGAAGGAAGAATTGTTTGTCAGGAGGAACTAGCAACAGTACTAAACGGATTAAAAAATAATAAGGCTCCAGTGGCTCATAGGGTGGTAAATGAGTTTCTTAAATATGGTGACTCTGAGGTTAGAATTAAGTTACTGAAGATTATGAATATGATTTTTGAAAAATGGGAAGTACCTAACGAGTTTAGGAAAAGCTTAATTAAGCCAGTTTATAAAAAAGGTGATAAAAATGAGTGTAGTAATTATCCAGGCATTACACTGGTCTCTGTAGGTAGTAAATTTCTTGGTAATATGACACTTTTTAGACTGAGAGATGCCGTAGACAAAGTTTTAACCGGGGAACAGTGCGGTTTTAGAAAAGGTAGAGGATTTGTCCCCCAAATTTTCACTCTTAGGCTAATAATTGACAAGTGCCTGAGTTTTCAAACACTTTCGATCCTCAGTTTTATAGATTATGAGCAAGCGTTCGATTCTGTTGATAGAAGAGCTTTATTAAAGGTTTTATTCTTGTATGGTATACCAGAAAATATACAATAAAGTGATTAGCGCTATGTACGAGAATAACACCGCTGCGGTTGAGGTAGAAATGAGGTTAGCAGCTGGTTTTGTCTTAAATCTGGAGCTAAGCAGGGTTGTGTTCTATCCCCCTTTATTTGGATTATTTTGATGGGATTTGTTTTAAGGAGCACAAGAAAGGCAATGGGAGACCACGGAATCAAATGGGAAGGAAAAAGTGTCCTGAACTTAGATTATGATGATTTAAGCATCTTAGATGAAAGTGTGAGCAAAATGAATGAAGTTTTAGAGGTTTTGCGAGTTCAGGGTGCTAGAATAGGTTTGAAAATTAATATTAAGAAGACTATGTCACTAAGGCTAGGAATAAGTTAAGATGAAAAGGTGACTTTGGGAAATGAAAAGATTGATCAGCTGGGCAGCTTCATTTACCTTGGTAGTATGATTAGTAAAGATGGTGGAAGCAGTGAAGATGTTATAAATAGTATAGCAAAGGCTCAGGGTGTTTTTTCACAGTTAAAAAAAGTTTGGAAGAATAGGAAGATAAGTCTGCAAACCAAGATTAGAGTATTAGAAGCTACATTGATGACAGTGCTTAAATATTGATCTGAAGCATGGACGCTCCGAAAAGCGGATGAAGATTTGCTAGATGTATTCTAGAGAAATTTCTTAAGGATTGTACTGGGTATGCGGCATACTGACCGTAATTCAAACAATACGCTATGCGAAAAATGTGGTTCAATACCGCTCTCTAGGGCTATAATGAAAGAAAGGTTGAGGTGGCTAGGGCACGTTGTGCGGATGAAGGATGACAGATTGTCGTAGATTCTTCTTTTTTGCCAACCGTCTAGGGCTAAACGGAATGTAGATCGTCCCCGTCTGGAGTGGGACGTCGTCAAAAAGGAAGATTTAAAGGAAAATGGAACTTCGTTGCGGGTTTAAAAAGGGAGGCTTTGAATAGATTGGGGTGGAGAAGGAGCGTGCGTATATGTGTTGGCCACAGGTGGCTTGGCGCTGCAGTGAGTTGTTAGTAGTAGTAGTAGTGTTTCTTGCATTATAGACATTTTTCACGGAGTTTTCATTACTGTCTTTAATACTATATTTTGAGATATCTCTGTAGATAAAGCCCTTTTTTTTACCTCTCTTCTTTAGATCTTTTTCTTCCTTTTCTGTCATATTGAAACTTGTTTTATGCGAGCTTACTTGTAATCTGTATAAATTTCTCTCCATATCAAGCAGAATTTTTCTCCTCATTTTCTGCTGATTCTTATCATCTATTCCTCCATCCACACTGTCTAAGCATGTTGTAATAGGTACAAGATAACAGTCAAAATCATGATAATAACCATTAAGTATAGAGCAGTCAAAGTAAAAAAATATTTCTAACTCTACAAGATCAACCAAAGGGTCAGGCATCTCATGACGAGGGACAGGTTGCCCAGGCATTGTCGGCCTGGAAGGGGAAAGATGGGGTCTGGATGGGCTAGCCTTCTCCGACCGTTTTACATCATTATTCCTTGCCCTTTTGATTGGGGCTGGCAACTGGGGGAATTCCTAGAAAAGAAAATAATTTAGTATAAAAACTAGCCAATTTAATGGAGGGGCCCCCTAAGTGATGATCATGCAATGATAGAGGAGGTAGAAAACGCAGAAGTTCTTTCCTACAATCAAATGCTTTTCTAGATAAATTGTGTCTAATTTTACTATTCCCCCAAAACTTAAGTCATTGTTTCCTAGCCTTCTAAATCAAAGTTAAAAGACTTAGTTTTAATGCTCCCCGCCAAAACAAAAGAAAATTTTTTCAAAGAAAGGCGTAGAATTAAATAATTGACAACAGTAAATCTAAATATATTTTTATATGAGACTGCTTAAATGTACTACAGTAAAAATTATAGGTTCCTAGGATAGGTTTTTCCGCTTTTTCAATAAAGCGAAAAAAGTAAAACTTGCGAGGTATGAGCAAGGCTTAAAAATCAAGTTATCAAATAGTATGCAATAGTAATCGTCCCTTTATACGCAGGAATTTATAAAAAAAAGAAAAGAAAAAACTAGGAATTCGAAATTAAGAGAAATTTGAATTGATCCCAACCTCAAATTACCTTCTCAGGGCCAATTTTGTCTCTTTTTTAGCCCTCCCCCTTTCTATTATAGCATTAAGTAGAATTGGAGAAGAATAAATGTTTTTTATTAAGCCCCCGCATGCCCCCTCCTCCTTACACGTGATTTCAATGTCCTAGAATACCCCTGTTACGCATTATTTATGCGGAAAATAGAACACAGTTCAGACAACTTAGAACTATATAATGTTTCATTTGCTATAATTGCTGGCAATCCTTTTCCTTGTGAAGGTTATTTACAAGGCAAGCCTCTTTTGCCATCTTCTCAGAGAGAAGATTCTATTTTGAGGAATGCCAAGTTTTTTAAACGCATGATGGAAAAAGACAATTTTGAGTAAAAGGGAATAACTTTTATTGAAAGAATTAATTGGTAACGAATGGGGGGGGGGGGGGTTACAGAGTGAAAAAGAGATATTTTATGCTTTCAAACGACTATAAACAAAGCATAGTGGAAGGTTTTTTCCGTACCGGGGGTTATATGGAAAAAGACGGAGCCAGGAAAAGGTTTTAATAGAGAAAGTGACTTACTTCATTGTACGAGTTATCCATTATTTCAGATGTTTGTTGTTTCTTCAACTAGTTATATGAGAATGATTAGAAAATGTCCTTATCCTGCCTATTTATAGCGTACTCAGAACACATGGGGTCTTTTACGGGAGAGTCCTCTATGGCTTTTAATAGAAAAGCATCGTGGGGGACATCTAGCACCTGGGGAGATATATTTGGACAAGTGTAGGAGAAAAAACACATGTTGAGGTATGTTTGGACATGTATAAGTGTATAGAAAAACAATCTGGCTTCTACCACCTGGGAACGCGTTTAGGCATGGGAAATTTCGCCAAGAAACATGGTGGGAATTTTTCCGGCTAGAAACAGCATTTATTTTCAAATATATCAAAAGCAACAAACATAGCCATCATTACATAACCATTATAACCATATAACCGGTCGAAAAAGAAGGCAATTGAATTTTATAAATTTGAATTTTAGTGTTTATGTTTGTAAGGAAAGACCAGCGTGGCTTCTAGGTGGTCATTTATCTTACGGGGGAAGGTGTTGGGGTTCCACCCATTGTTATTTTCTTTTTTCAGATAAATGACCTGTTATTTTTTAGTAATTACATTTACTTGGATTAAATTATAGTATAATTTTCAATGACAAGTTAAAGTCATGTTGCTATGCTAGATTCTTTTGCAATAAGTAAGCTTTCGAATTAAATTATATTTTCATCTTCCTCTTTTGGGCCATTGAAAGATAATATTATGCAAAAAAGCCAATGGATTTGAACTCTAATTCATTAAATTGGTTCAAGCCACTCTGGGTTCCACCCCAATAAAAGTTTTCCTTTTATTAAAATTTTCATTTTGGAGTTTTATTTGATTTGAAAAATCATTGAAAACGGCAGCCTTTCTTGTATTTCCAATTCTAGTGTTTTTTTTGTGTGAAACCTGTTTAAAAAGTCAATAAACAGATTTAAGGACTCAAATATATTGTCCAAAAAGAGTATAAAATGTCCATAAACCTACCCCAGAAAAAAAAGCCAAACGAAAAAACTGAATAGAAGACTTTGCAATAAAATTCCAGAAAAGGTTAACCAAAATAGGACATATAGTCCTAATAAAAAGCTCTTCACTTTGGGCTTTTCTTCAAAATAATCAAGAGATATCGTTTTGTTCATTGTGCAGAGGTGATAACCAATTAAATGAAAAAAGTAACAATCCTAAAACGCTTTGTTTTTATTCTGCAAAAAGTTTCCCTAATTGCTTTGCTTGTACCACACCAAAACTCCTATATTTATTTATGTTTTAAATAAAACAGTTTATGAATTCTGGTGATAACTTTAGTTTTATTGAGTATATCTCTCTAAACGTCGAGCGAATTGGAGGTTTCTAAATTATGATCTGTGGTTGGCCAAAGTTTTGTTTTATTGCCTTTATTTGAAAAAAAAAACCATATTCGAAGGTGATACACACTAATAGTATCCTCAGTAAATATCTTTAAACATTGTAAAACTCTGTGTTTTTGAGACTGTAAATATATTAGGCTAGAATCACTTGTAATACGCATTTCATACAGGTATTGCATTCATTTTTGCTATTGCACTCTCAAAACACAGTGTTCATTTTAGAATCAAGCTCTTGAACTTCATTTTTTATCCTCCATGTCCTCCATAAGATACAAACCACTCAAAGGTGTGAGTGGCGTATTCCAGAAGCCTAAAACCTACTGCGTCATTGGCACCTTACCGAAAACTATGTTAGTCTTGAGCAGTCTTGGAAAGTATAAACAAAATCAAATTGAATATTAGATATATCATGGTATTAATTGTTGAAATATACATCAGTTAAAGATTTTTTTTTAATTGTAATTTTTATTTACATTTTCAATGCTGTAAGAACTGGAAAAGAATAAATTTGTAATATACGAGTAATTTGTTTTCAGTGAAGCGCCAATGACGCAGAAGGCTTTAGCTTTTTATAGTTAAAAAAGGGGGCAGTATCCAAATTTTGTTTGTAGTGAAACTATATTTGTCTTAACCAATCTTGGAAAGAACTAATAAATTAAACTGAATATTTTTTAATTATAATGATATTAATTGCTGAAAGCTCATCAGTTCAAAATTTTACTGCAATTTTAATATTTATCTTTAATATTAAGTACAAAAGAAAACATTTGTAATATAATTCGTTTTCAGTAAAGCGCCAATGACGCAGTAGGTTTTAGGCTTCTGCAGGGAGGCGATGCCCAAACTCTTGTTTTTAGTTATTTTTATTCGATTCAAACTTGATTTGCTTATACAATTTAAGTTTCACTTGTTTTAAGATTGATTTATTCATTTACATTTGTGGCGTTAAGGTTTGAAGCTGCATACCTATCGCGCAAACTGCGCTGTTGAGATTTGTAGCTGTGAAATTAAACCTTATAAGTTTTCCGATAGCGCCACTTGTAACGCTAAAAATTATGCCATCAAGAGCTGCGCTACAACAATTGGGAGGGATGTTAATGAGTGGCCGCGCCACTTACTGTAAGTGAAAAATTAGAATATGCAGATATATGAATGTGACCTCTTTTCCTTCAGATATCTAGAAATTTTATGCCTTGAAGAGCGCCGCTAATGGAGACCTACGTACTAGTTACCGGCTTTGTGATTACATATAGACATAAATAAAACGAACACACATAGAAAAGCAATAGTTTTATTTAGATTTACATTTAGGTGTACAACAGTGCTTCACTTGAACTGACGACAATAGTGGCAGAGATAACAATAATGACCAAATCTCTACAATGACTGCATAATGATAATTCTGACAAATGAATGTCTAATAATATTTCTGACAAATGAATCGAAAAAATTATGACAACTCAATGCCTCCGAAAAACACTTTTCTTCACTATATTAAAATCATTCCTGCTTCTGCACTCTGAGTGCTATTTCACGATTGCCCCAACTCTTGTGAAGGACCCGCTACCTTGTAATTATGTTTGCAATCTCACTTCATTATGCTAGCTGTCCGTCCAATAATTTGTTTTAAATATTTTTGATGATTCAACATTCGTACTCTCTTATAACTTAAAACTTCCTGAGAAACTTTGTATCTAGCATTTTTTTATTGCCGAACATCTTCGCGAAATTCAAAACCGATTAGCGTCAATGTTTGGCTGAGACTAGAATGCGGTTTTTCTTTTGCTGATTTAAGAATTTTTCTTTTTGAAATGAGATTTAAACTTAATTTGAGGAAGTTTAATTTATGTCGGAATTATCTTTAGAAAGAAAGAATTTTATTTTTTTGTATTTTATGTATATCACATATTACTCACGGTATACATTAATATCTAATGTATATTTGTTCGCATGGATTGTTTATTCAATTTCTGTCCGTTTTAAGTTTCATCTATACTTCAATAGGAAACTATTTTTTTCGTTTTAAGCTTGATTTTCGTAGTCAATCCAAGCGATACTCAATTAAAAATCTGTAGATTCAATTATATCAATACCTGTTGTATGTTTTTTCCTATGATTGTTTATTTGATTTCTGTTCGTTTTGTGTTTCATTTATTCTTTAACAGCAATTTCTGGTCGTTTTGAATTTAAATTTTAACAGGTATTTATATCTCCTGAGCTTAAGTTTAAAACGACCTTTACTTTTATTTGAAAAACGTATTTTTCGGAAAGCTTTTTTAATTAATTCTTGTTTGTTTTTGATTGCAAAAAGTCTCAAGTTTTTATGGCATGGGGGGGGGGGGAGTGCGTACTGTCCGATTATTCTTGACTTTAAAAATGGAACTAGAAATTTCAATTAAAATCGAATGAGACTTTTTTCAAAGTCTATACAATTACCTCTTTGATAAAAACCTTCTATATGAACAATAGACAGCTTGCATAACTTGTGGACAGCGATTGACAACAATGAATGGATAGAAAAAATAGAAAGTTTAATTAACGCAATCTTGGGTTAATTAAGTAAATTACATTACTTTAGACTACGTTAGGGGAGGGGGCTCCCCCCATCGCCCCTCCCCTTGATCCGCCACTGCCTTACACTCTCTGTTTCTTTCCTTGTTAGGGAGGAGAGCAGATGCCTAATAGGTGTGCGTTAATACCAAAACATTCTATTTCTCATTGGGACTTCAGGTATAAACAGAATTAGTTCAAAGGAAGGTGTGGGGAAAAAGGGCATGAGGGGGGTCATTTGCCCTTCGATCAATTTTGACTCTTAAAAGCTGGACTAGAACCTCCAATTTCCAATCAAATGAGCCCTCTCTGAAGTTTATACGATAATCCCTTCCTACCCCCGGGCCCTGGGGGGCTTTTTCGACGCCAGAGTTTTGTTACTTAACCTTTCAACTATTTTTAACAAAACGGTATTTTTAACCCTTGCATATAAAACAGCTCTGGGGGGAAATAATAAAAAATATTGAAGCCATATAAGATTTATTCATTTATTTATGTTTGCACCGGTTATCTTTATGTTTGTAAGATAGTTAATTCTAATTTCTCTTCGTTCGGGTTTTTTTTTATTCTTTAACAGTAATTTCTGGTCTTTTTGAGTTTTAACTATAATAGGAATTAATTTTTGCTGGTCCTGAGTTCAATATGGCTCTATACTGTTCTTAGAAAACTTTTTTATGTAATGTTTTTTTTAATTAATAATAATAAAACATTGAAGCCTTATGGCCTTTGCTATAGACAGCTTAATTACATGCCTCTGAAAAATAAAACCTTATTTTTTCATGCAACAATGAATGGATCGAAATAATAGCTTCTGAAAACAGTAGCTCTAGGTTATTCCATTTGTTGATGCAGAAAGAACATGGTCGTTTTGATTAGACCATTTTTCAGATTTTTTTATGCCACAATAATTTAGCATTTATCGCAAAGTATGTATTTTAACCTTATTTTAAGTATGGCTGTAATTTTAAGTATTTTATAATAGATTTACTTTGTGTTCTTCCCATGCAAAACTTTACCTTATTGAAGTCTTTGGAGTGGGGGCAACGCAGTTGGCATAAAGAAGAAAACTTTAGCGTAGACAGTAGGAGAGGGGGAGGGTGAAGTTGGAGACTCATTCAATACGGGGCGGAACCTCACTTATCTCCTCCGTTCCCGATTTAGGAGATTAGAGAGACTCTTTGGGCTGTAGAATGTTAGACCGTTTGAGTCGTGGAAGACGTTAAAATACTCAAAAATACTTTATATTTTTAGTTATTGCAGGATTGCTTTCATAGATTGTTGAATGGTAAGCCCCCTGGCCCATGATTTGGGTGAGCCTCAACTCATAATATGCAATTTTGATGAATTGTTCCGTGTTATGTGCATATATTATTCTATATATGTTATTTTGAGTTATACTTTTATCGCATTGCGTTCATTTTTAAGCCTTGAGATAAAAACTGAAACCTTAGCGTAGACAGTGGTGAGGGGAAGTCTCCCACCTCACATGCATAATTGAGCAGCCACAGAGAAAGTATTACAACTGAAAATAATCTGTCTTTTTAAATTGTCATTTTCCAAAAAAAAAAAACAAACAACATCGTCTAAAGAAACCTGAAGTGCTATCTCTGACATTTCATTTGATTCTTTATTCCCGTTACTTTCAGATGAAAAATTTAGAATATTATAGAATGGGTTTAGTCACCCCCCCTGAATAATTCACATTTGGAAAACTCACCCCTGGGAAATTCCTCCCCCTCCAAGAACATTTTCTTTTCCTATTGATAATTCCCCCGCGTTAAATTCCACCCAGCAGAAATTTCCAAGCCGTGGAAGGTACGTCCCCTCATCCCCCAAACATATTCCCCTCAGATAATTTTGGATGTTCATAAAATAACAAAAAAATTATTTTTCTAGGTGCACTTTAAGTGGAAGAGATGGTCGCAAGAACTTTGGAAAGGGGTTCATTGAATTACAAATTACAGGTTATAGTGCCCTTACACCAGGGGCGGATCCAGTATTTTTTTAGGGGGGGGGCAAAATAGGTTGATCTTATAAACTTGCATGAGGAAAAAGTTTAATCAACACAATTTTGTGTTAATTAAGTAAATTACACTACTTTAGACTACTTTAGGGGGGTTGGTGGGCTAATTGCCCTCCAATCTCTTTTGACTCTTAAAAAGTGAACAAGAACTTTCAATTTCCAATCAAATGAGCCCTCTATAAAGTTTATACGAGCATCCCTTCCATAAGAAAAAATATGATGGATTCAGTGAATCTTTAAATTACAACCCTTGCCCGGAGATCTTTGGGGGGAGTTGTCATCCTCAAAGACCTAATTTCCGGAACTTAAAACTACGTTTAATAAAATGGCTGTCTCAAAATTTTGATTGGATGTGTTCGTGGAAAAGGTGGGCGTAAAGAGGGGGGTTAGTTGCCCTGAAATCACTTTCGACTATTAAAAAGGCACTAGCCCTTTGAATTTCCAATCGAATGAGCCTTTTTGAAGTTTTTACGACACCGCCATCTATAATAACCTTATATGCCCCCAGGGTATAACTTAAAACCCTTGCCTTGAGGGATGTGGGAGAGTGTCTTCCTCAAAAACGTATTTTCTAACTGGAAATCAGCTACGCTGAACAAAATGGCTATCTCAAAATTTTGATTGGATGTGTTTGGGGGAATAATGGGCGTGGGGGGGGGGGCTAGTTGCGCTCCAATAACTTTCGATTATCATAAAGGGTACTAGTCCTTTGAATTTCCAATCGAATGAGCATTTTTTGAACTTTCTAAGACAAAGCCTTCTATAAAAACCTTATATGCCCCCAGGGCATAACTTAAA